>NC_069499.1:29794874-29832374 GCF_027579735.1 Bombina bombina | reverse complement strand
ATGTTGCTCTGGACGTTACTTATGTGTTTTATCCTGTCATGTCGGTTAAATATTTGAGGGTCGATCACAATTCTTTTTCAACAGAAAAACACCATTAAAACCTAGGGGATTTTTGTAGATCATTTGATTAAATATTCTAAAGAATAATAAGGGCCATATTTACTTGTAGTGTAGATAATGAAAGATACAACATTGAATCTTACGCTAATTGTGGTTGACAGTTTGTGGTATATCTCTTAACATGTAACTTTTACCTCTGTCAGTATGTTGGCAAAACTACACGTCATGTTAGAACGAGATTTAGTGAACATGTTAGAGATGTGAAACATTATAACAAAGATTCCACTATAGCTAATCATTTCAATAATTTTCATTTTACCAATGTTGCAAATTTATCTCTACAAGTAATTGATGTTGCTGTTACTCCTCCTAGAGTTGGTAACTAATCTAAGATCCTTGAAAAGAAAGAATTATATTGGATTTTAAAACTACATACACGTCATCCATCAGGCATGAATAAAGAATGTGACATTCATTTTTTCATTGACAATTGACATCTTTCTGCCTCTTAGATATATAAAAATTGTTAAGTTATTATATTGTTTATACTAAAAAACAAGTGATAAGTATATCTTATCACCCTTATACTACTTTCCTTGTTTTACCATGTCTATATTCTTGACTTTTCATATAATAGTTATAAAGATAATGAGGCCTATTTATCAAGCTGTCAACCGCAAATACGCCGTAATTCTGCAGCGTAATTGTGGCGAGCTTGATTCACCTCATTTATCAAAGCCTACAGACCGGCAAAAGTTGAAATTTGTGACGTAACATACGATCCGCTGGTCTCAGTCCGACACAGATCGATGCTTATGTCATTTCAGATGTTCCAAATACAAATTCGGCACAATCTGACTACTTTTGCTAGTTATCAAATTTCTACCAGGTATGCTCGCCACTATTCCAGCCCAGCGTAACTGCTTTTCAATCTGCCGCCCTGGAGGCAGCGGATGCCATAGGATTCATTGGGAGTCTGAAAGCAATGAAAGCTCATGTTCGCTGCTGTCCGATATCCCATTGTTTCCTATGGGAGGATAAAATATATGTTTACACCTAACACCCTAACATATACCCGAGTCTAAACACCCCTAATCTGCCGCCCCCTACACCACCACCTACATTATACTTATTAACCTCTAATCTGCAGCCCCGACACCGCCAACACCTACCTACACTTATTAACCCCTAATCTGCCGCCCCCTACACCACTGTCACCTACATTATACTTATTAACCCCAATCCACCACCCTGCCACCGCCGCCACCTACATAAAAGTATTAACCCCTATCCTGCTGCTCCCGGAGCCCACCGCGATTAAATAAACTAAACCCCTGGCCTCCCACATCACTACCACTTACTAAACCTATTAACCCCTAAACCACCAGCCCCCCACATTGCCATAACCTATTAACCCCTAAACCTAGCAACCCGCTAACTTTATATTAGATATTAACTCATCCCTATCTTATAATAAATTAACTTTAGATTTAAATTAAACTATATTAAACTAATAATTAACCTACCCTAACTGTTATTCAAAAATTACATTAAACTATATTAAACTAATAATTAACCTACCCTAACTATTATACTAAAATTACATTAAACTACAAATTAAATTAAATATATTATATAGTTAAAAACCTAACCCTACTCAAATAATTTAAATCTACCATTAACAATTACAAAGTTACAAAAAACTAACAACTAAGTTACACAAAATAACAAACACTAGTTACAAAAAAATAAACACTAAGTTACACAAAATAAAAAATAAATTATCAAATATTTAATCTAATTACACCTAATCTAAGAGCCCTATGAAAATAAAAAGCCCCCCCAAATAAAAAAAATCCCTAGCCTACAATAACCTACCAAAGGGCCTTTTGCGGGGCATTGCCCCAAAGAAATCAGCTCTTTTACCTGTAAATAAAAATACAAACACCCCCCCAACAGTAAAACCCCCAAATAAAAACTTAATCTAAAAAACCTAAGCTCCCCATTGCCCTGAAAAGGGCATTTGGATGGGCATTGCCCTTAAAAGGGCATTTAGCTATTTTTCCTTGCCCAAACCCTAAGCTAAAAATAAAACCCACCCAATAAACCCTTAAAAAAACCTAACACTAACACTAACCCCCGAAGATCCACTTACAGTTTCTGAAGACCAGACATCCATCCTTAACAAAGCGGCAGAAGTCTTCATCCAAGCAGGCCGAAGCCTTCATCCAAGCCGGCATCTTCTATCTTCATCCATCCGGTGCGGAGCGGCTCCATCTTAAGACATCCGGTGAGGAACATCCTCTTCTTACGACGTCTTCTTCCGAATGAAGGTTCCTTTAAATTACGTCATCCAAGATGGCGTCCCTTAGATTCTATCAGCTAATCGGAATTATGGTTGAAAAAATCCTATTGGCTGTTGCAATCAGCCAATAGGATTGAGCTGTCATCCTATTGGTTGATCCAATCAGCCAATAGGATTGATCTCGCATTCTATTGGCATTCTTTTGTGAGCTGCTGGTGCAATGCTGAATACGGAGAGCGTATTGCTCTCCGCATTCAGCGAGGTCTTGCGGACCTGATCCGCACTGTCAGATCAGGTCCGCAAGACCTGTGATAAAAAGAGGCCATAGACTGTAGTCTATGAGTAATCGCCGATAGGGGACTCTTTGTAAACCTGTCCTGCCATGTCTGTTTGCCTTTTTTAAGATGTTCTAAATAAAGTATTTATTGGATTTTACATTTTCTGGGTTTTTGGTATAGTGTCTGCCACTCCTCTTGTTAGCCTCTGATTGTTGCGGATTAATCCACCGCTTTGGCTACAGCACTCCAGGTGTTGGAGGATTTTGCTTACCCCTTCTTGGGATTGACTCCCGGGTTGCACGGTAACACGACGAGAGCTGCGGTCGCTCTCTTTCTCGTACACACACAGACATACTTGAACATACATGCTGAAAACATATCAATGCACATACATAAAACACATTAGATCGATAGATGGATGCTTAAGAGTGAGACAGTTCAGAAAAAGTTCTGAGTCAGGGAAATCCTTCTTATATATCTTAAACTGGAGGATAGTGTGTACACCAGTATTTGTAATACAAAGCTTAAGGATCAGCTGGAGAGAGGAGCCCACACAAGATTATGCTTAATATTGTAGAAACGTACATGCATATAGAAATGAAATCTCAAAGTGAGACCCAGACCTCAAGTTTCATAGCATACAGATGAAGGCATATAAATATATTACATTAAAGAGCCACATCCAATAATAATTTCAGGCTTACTTCAGAGACTCAATATGTCTTACTGGGTCATTTCTCACCTGGTTAATCTCTCTGCCGAATGATAATGGAGCTGATACTACGGTCGGTACTAACACCCCTTCCGATACTTGTTGCTGAAACCTAGGCGTGGATGTAGCTGCGACAAAGGTGATACGCAGAGTAAAATTTAGTGGGGCTGCTACAGGAACGTGCTTACCCCATCATGTTCTGACAATTCCTTTGTAATCTGCCAAGTCGTGGGCGTGCTGATGTACCGGAAATTCAGATTCCGCTCTGCAGTCAGAGCCGACCCGCTCTGCTAAGGTACACTCAGGGGAATTCTGAACAAGTCCTCCTTGGAAGTGCCAAGACATGGGCGTGTCCGTATCAGGGGTATATACCGTAGAGGCCAATCCTGTGTAACAGTGTATGTCAATCCATAAAGGCAGAGAGAACAAGGTTAGGGAGCCAGCAGGCTTCAATTCTTAGCAACAGTCCATGACAAGGTGGGCTCACAAACTCTCATGATAATTGGCAAGGGGGGATATACGCTCAAATGCTGGGCAGGAAACAAAATTGAAGAAAGAGAAGGCAGTGCGATATCCAATAATATAAAATGTAGCTTTTATTTGCGCATAAGTCTATAGTCACACCGTCAACCACCAGGATTAAAAAACAAAGATCAGAACAGCTGTGTAGGTTAAGCTTACGCGTTTCAGCTAAAGAGCTGTAGTCATAGCTTAACTTGGAAGTGAAAACACTCACTACTTATTTCCTAACCTAGACAGCTATTAGACAAAACAAAAGCCATCACAGCTGAATGATAATTGTCAATCAGTACAAATATATGTGTGTATATAAACCCCCTAAATAAGGATAAAAGACATGACATTAAACTTATATAATATAGTAAAGTAACTCATATACAAGATATATACAGATATATGCAGCAATACTAATAGAGACAGAGAAACTCAAACATCCTCAAAGTAAATAACATGGGCAATCTGTATGTTTTAACCTCGGTTCAAATAGAAATATATTATATATATATATATATATATATATATATATATATATATATAAATATATATAAATATATAGTGGATATAAAAAGTCTACACACCCCTGCTAAAATTTCAGGTTTCTGTGATGTAAAAAAATGAGACAAAAATAAATCATTTCAGAACTTTTTCCACCTGTAATGTGACCTATAAACTGTACAACTTAATTGAAAAACAAACTGAAATGTTTTAGGTAGAGGGAAGAAAAAATATAAAAATAAAATAATATGGTTGCATAAGTGTGAACACCCTTAAACAAACACTTTATTGAAGCACCTTTTGATTTTATTACAGCACTCAGTCTTTTTGGGTATGAGTTTTTCAGCATGGCACATTTTGACTTCGCAAGATTTGCCCACTCTTCTTTGCAAAAACAGTCTAAATCTGTCAGATTGCGAGGGCATCTCCTGTGCACAGCCCTCTTCAGATCACCCCACAGATTTTCAATCGGATTCAGATCTGGACCCTGGCTGGGCCATTCCAAAACTTTAATCTTCTTCTGGTGAAGCCATTCCTTTGTTCATTTGGATGTATGCTTTGGGTCTTTGTCATGCTGAAAGATGAAGTTCCTCTTCATGTTCAGCTTTCTAGCAGAAGCCTGAAGGTTTCGTGCTAATATTGACTGGTATTTGGAACTGTTCATTATTCCCTCTACCTTGACTAAGGCCCCAGTTCCAGCTGAAGAAAAACAACCCCAAAGCATGATGCTTCCACCACCATTCTTCACTGTGGGTATGGTGTTCTTTTGGTGATGTGTTGTTTTTGCGCCAAACATATCTTTTGGAATTATAGCTCTCTGTGGACCATGGCTTTTGCTATGGGATGCGACTAAGAAAATTTCAGGAAACACCAACTAGAGCAGCTGATGTATATGTATATGTGTATATATATATATATATATATATATATATATATGTGTGTGTGTGTGTGCGCACACATTAAAAATCCAGTGTTTGGAACAAAACACATAAGCAACTAGAAAAATTAAATATATATATTAAAGGCTTATAGTATATAAGTAAAATTTGCATGATGAAAATAAATGAATGCTTGAGGAGTATTGAACCTGGGTTTTCCCCTTTATATGCAGTGTTAATACCCACTATGCTACAGAAGTAGGATAAAAAGTCAATCAGTACAAGTTTAGAGATAGCACTTTATAGTGGAAAGGCAGATGTTAATACACAGAAGTGTCAGCCTTATATAATAACAGTGTCTAGTATCTGGCTAAGTGGGATTACAGTCTATCATAACACCCAGAAATTATCAAGTGTGATGTTTAATGAGACTCATTAATTGGTTATAGAACCATAGGAGCTAGAATATTCTAACTAAGATTAAAGACTTTTCTCTCCAAAAGGGCACAGCTAAGAGATTAATAAAAATCTCAGGGGATATCAAACCCGATCTAATATAAAAAAGATAGGTAGAACCTTTGACGCATGTGCTACGGTACTACTAGCAAAATTAGTACAAAGGGGAAAACTGATAATAAAACAAAACAAATGCCAATGTACACATGTCGATAAAGCTACCAGCTTTTCAAGATGTCAAAGAATTAAGAAGTATTGCCTAAACATTAAATCTGCCAATGATTAATTAGATCATATTCCGAATTTAATCCAAACGGAACTCTGCTCTCCAGTCTAAATATCCAATACATTTTATTTTTCCTTGATCTTATTCTTATCACCCACTCTTTTGGGAAGTACAGTCATGTCTATCGCTTGCCACCTGAAGGAATCCAGACTTTTATTGTGACAAACGGCAAAATGTTGGACAAGGGGTGTAGTAGATTTACCTATTAAGATGGTTGAGAAATGCTCTCTAATTCAATACCCCACATCACGTGTCATTTGTCCAACATATTGCCTTTTGCACAAGGTACATGTAATGACATAAGTGACATAAGTGGAGTTACAATTAAGGCAGTGTTTAATATCAAAAGATTATTGTGTTACTTCAGATTTAAAAGTTTAAGACAGTATAGCAAAATCACAATGTTTATATTTGTTCCTGCCACATCTGAACAAACCTAAATGTGTTAGCCATGAGCTTTAATTTGATTGTAAAGGTGGTAAGTCAGATGGAGAGACCATGTTGCCAAGTCTTCCCTAGTCTAAATGAACATCTAATGCCTCTGTTGTCATCAGCGACAAGAAGTTTAAAGTGTTTTTTCACTATTCCACAAATTTGTTTAAATTGGCTACTATGTCCTGTCACAAAGGTCACACCTTTAAATAGACTGGAGGTCTCTTTAGAGGGACCCTGAGTATGGTCTTGTAAAAGGTGATCATGTTCAATCCCTGCCACTTAATTGCAGGCTCGATCAATAACTCTAGTTGAGTATCCTCTTTGTCTCAGGCGTGAAGCAAGTTCATCTGCTCTATTCTGGTAAAGGTCCATATTACTACAGTTTCTTTTCAGGTGGACATATTGTCCCTTAGCAACTACATATGATACAAACTCTGGGTGGCAAGATTTAGCATGCAGCAGGGTATTCCCTGCTATAGGTTTCCTGTATACATCCATTATTATCTTGCCATTCTGTCCTGCCCTAAGTGTCACATCAAGATAATTGATAGATTCCTTTTGAAAATCAAAGGTAAATTTCAAGTCCAGGTCATTCGTATTGAGACAATTTACAAAAGAACTGGCCATTTGTTGGTCCCCTTTAAAGATGAAAATAAGATCATCAATGTATCTCTTATAAAAAGAGATGCACTGCCTGTAGGGATTGCTATCTCCAAATATGTGGGACAGCTCCCACCAACCTAAAAATAGGTTGGCGTAAGAGGGGGCCAACCTATTTGTTAGGTTGGTGCGGTTCGCCACAATAAAAGTCTGGACTCCTTCAGGTGGCAAGCGATAGACAAGACTGTACTTCCCAAAAGAGGGGGTGATAAGAAAAAGATCTTAAGCAAAAATGAAATGTATTGGACATTTAGACTGGAAACCAGAGTTCCGTTGGGATTTAATTCGGAATATGATCTAATTAATCATTGGCAGATCTAATGTTTAGGCAATATTTCTTAATTCTTTGACATCTTAAAAAGCTGGTAGCTTTATTTACATGTGTACATAGCGACATCTCTATTTTTGCAGATGATACTAAGTTAAGTAAGGTCATTAGGTCAGAGCAGGATGAACTCTCTTTGCAAAGGGATTTGCTAAAATTAGAACTATGGGCAAGTGAATGGAAAATGAGATTTAATACGGAAAAATGTAAGGTTCTACATTTTGGAAGTAAAAATAAGCAGGCTATGTATTTTTTAAATGGGACAAGACTTAGCCAAACACAGGAGGAAAGGGATTTGGGAGTAGTAATAGATAACAAGCTAAAGATGAGTGCACAATGCAGGGCAGCGGCTTCAAAGGCTAATAAGATACTAGCATGTATTAAAAGAGGCATTGATTCAAGGGAGGAAAGCATAATTCTGTCATTATATAAAGCCCTGGTAAGACCTCACCTTGAGTTTGGAGTGCAGTTCTGGGGACCGATTGCTAAAAAAGATATTGCAGAACTAGAAAAAGTTCAGAGAAGGGCCACAAAGCTAATAAGGGGATTGGAGAAATTAACCTATGAGGAGAGGCTAGCCAAACTGGGTCTGTTCTCTTTAGAAAAAAGGCGCTTGAGAGGTGACATGATTACTTTATATAAATATATTCAAGGCCCATATACAGAGATGGCAGAAGCTCTTTTTATTCCAAGAAAATTGGTTCTGACAAGAGGTCATAATTTAAGGTTGGAGGAAAGGAGATTTAATCTCCTGCAACGGAAACGTTTTTTCACTGTAAGAGCAATAAAATTGTGGAACTCATTACCAAAGGAGGTAGTGAATGCCAATACCATAGATACATTTAAAAATAGTCTGGATAAATTTCTGTATATAAACAAAATTCATGGATATGATTGCTAGTATTAAATGGGTCACATTTTAATGGGGTTATTTAAGCTTAACTGGAGCTTTTTGTAAGTATTTTAGATTTGTATAGGTTGAACTCGATGGACTTCAGTCTTTTTTCAACCTTATCTACTATGTTACTATGTTACTATGTTATGTTACATTGGCATTTGTTTTGTTTTATTATCAGAGAACGTTTTCCCCTTTGTACTAATTTTGCTAGTACTGCCGTAGCACATACGTCAAAGGTTCTACCTATCTTTTTTATATTAGATCGGGGTTTGATATCGCCTGAGATTTTTATTAATCTCTTAGCTGTGCCCTTTTGAAGAGAAAAGTCTTTAATCTTAGTTAGAATATTCTAGCTCCTATGGTTCTATAACCAATTAATGAGTCTCATTAAACATCACACTTGATAATGTCTGGGTGTTATGATAGACTGTAATCCCACTTAGCCAGATACTAGACACTGTTATTATATAAGGCTGACACTTCTGTGTATTGACATCTGCCTTTCCACTATAAAGTGCTATCTCTAAACTTGTACTGATTGACTCTTTATCCTACTTCTGTAGCCCAGTGGGTATTAACACTGTATACAAAGAGGAAAACCCAGGTTTAATACCCCTCAAGCATTTATTTCTTTTCATCATGGACATTTTGCTTATATACTATATACTATAAGCCTATAATATATATATTTAATTTTTCTAGTTGCTTATGTGTTTTGTTCCAAACACTGGATTTTAATGTGTGCACACTTTTTATATCAACTATATATATATATATATATATATATATATATATTATATTTCTATTTGAACCAAGGTTAAAACATACAGATTGCCCATGTTAGTTACTTTGAGGATGTTTGAGTTTCTCTGTCTCTATTAGTATTGCTGCATGTATCTGTATATGTATTGAATATGAGTTACTTTACTATATTATATAAGTTTAATGTTTTATGTCTTTTATCCTTATCTAGGGGGTGTATATACACTCATATATTTGTGCTGATTGACAATTATCATTCAGCTGTGATGGCTTTTGATTTATCCAATAGCTATCTAGGTTAGGAAATAAGTAGTGAGTGTTTTCACTTCCAAGTTAAGCTATGACTACAGCTCTTTAGCTGAAACGCGTAAGCTTAACCTACACAGCTGTTCTGATCTTTGTTTTTTAATCCTGGTAGTTGACGGTGTGACTATAGACTTTTAACTTATTTGCTTATGCTCAAATAAAAGCTACATTTTATATTATTGGATATCGCTCTGCCTTCTCTGTCTTCAATATTGCTTAAGAGTTAGCACACACACACTCAAATCAACATTATCATTACTATTATCAGTTATTTGTAGAGCACCAACAGATTCTGCAGCGCTATAACATTCATACTTTCACACAAGCGCACTCACAGATATGCACACATATACATGCACAGATATACACTAGTACATACATACATAGTCACCAATCACCAGCCGTGTCCTACTCAAGAACTTCAATGTTGCTCTGGACTTTACTTATGTGTTTTATCCTGTCACGTAGGTTATATATTTGAGGGTCGATCACAATTATTTTGAAAATTTCTTTAGAAAATTTTCAACAGAAAAACACCATTAAAACCTAGAGGATTTTTTTTAGTTCATTTGATTTAATATTCTAAAGAATAATAAGGGCCATATTTAGCTAGGGTTACTAATGATAAGACATCTGCTTGGTGAAAAATGTGTTTCATCCAAAAGATTTGTTTTGGACTTTTTTAAACGTTTGGTTCCGTGCAGGCATTCGTTTCGGACATAAAATGTATTCAGATTTGTTAGTTATTTACAAAGGGAAAAGCTAATATACAGCAAGATTACAAGTGTTGCGGTATGGCTATACCGCTGAAAAATTGGCCATTGCAAACCGAATATGCAGGTCTCCCGTATTACAAGTCTATATGGTATGGTATGGCTATACAGCTAGCATTTTAGCCTTTACGCAACTCTCCATTCCGCATTTAAAAAATTACTTTTGAGTGTGGAATTTTCATTGTGCCCGTATTACAGGTCGTGCGGTCTGAATATAACTCTAGCGCTATAGCTTATACCGACACGATCCATTCCGCGATCTGAGACCAGTAGTTATGGATTTTGCGAAACAAAAATGTTTCACAAAACTCAGAACAAAAATGTTACAAAGTACACTAACACCCATAAACTACACTATTAACCCATAAACCGCCATCCCCAGCATCGCAAATACTTTATAAAAGCTATGAACTCCTAATCCGCCACCCACCCACATCGCAAACACTAAATTAAAGTATTAAGCCCTAAACCGCCATCCCCAGCATCGCAAATACTTTATTAAAGCTATGAACTCCTAATCCGCCGCCCACCCACATCGCCAACACTAAAATAAAGTATTAACCCCTAAACCGTCATCCCCATGCATCGCTTATACTATAATAAACCTATCAACCCCTATACTGCCGCCCACCCACATCACTACTACTATAATAAACCTATTAACGCCTAAACCGCCGGCCCCTCACATTGCTAATACTAAACTAAAACTAAAACTATTAAACCCTAAACCGCCGGCCCCCCACATCGCAGCACACTAAAGTTAACTATTAACCCCTAAACCTAACACCTCCCTAACTTTAAATTAAACTTACAATATAACTACCTTCAAATAAAATAAAAACTTACCTGTCAAATAAAAAAAAAACAAAAAAAACCCCTAAATTACAATATTAAAAAATCCTTACACTACAAAAATTAAACCTAATCTAATACCTCTATAAAAAGGATGAGAGCTGCTTAAATCCTATTGGCTGATTTGAACAGCCAATAGAATTTAAGCAGCTTTCATCCTATTGGCTAATTTGAATATATCAGCCAATAGGAATGCAACGGTACCACAATATAAAAGGGGTACCTTGCATTCAAGCTTGAGTGTGCGGCAGACAATAGCATGAAGAGGATCCACGTCGCTGAAGACCGCCGCCGCTGTTTAATGGGACCAGCACTCCAGATGAGGACCAGAGCTCCAGATCCGCGCATCGCCGAAGACCGCTCCGCACCTCCGGGAAGAAGATAGAAGATGGTGCCGCCTGGATGAAGACTTTGCTCCGCCTGGACTCCCGGACATCAGGAATGGTGATTACATTTTCTGTGCTAAGTGTTAGTCGTTTTTTTTTAGATTAGGGCTTTTTTTTTATGGGCGCAAAAGAGCTGATTTCCCCATACAAATGTCCCTTTAGGGGCAATGGGTAGCTTAGGTTTTTTAGACTTAGGTTTTATTTATTTTGGGGGGGTTGGTTGGTTGGGGGGTTTACTGTTAGGACTTTGTAATTTTTTAGGTAAAAGAGCTGTTTAACTTAGGGCAATGCCCTACAAAAGGCTCTTTTAAAGGCTATTGGTAGCTTATTGTTAGCTTAGGGGGTGTTTTTATTTTGGGATGGCTTTTTTTGTTTTTATAGGGGTATTAGATAAGGTTTCATTTTTATTATTTTGGATCAATTTGTTTATTATTTTTTGTAATCTTAGTGTTTTTTATTTTTTGTAATTTTAGGCTATTTTATTTTTTCGTAGTGTTAGGATTTTTTAATATTGTAATTTAGGTTCTTTATTTTTATTTTATTTTTTTAATAAATAGTAATGTTAAGTTAATTTATAGTTTAATCTTATTTTTTTTATTTCACAGGTAAGTTTTTATTTATTTGAAGGTAGTTATAATGTAAGTTTAATTTAAAGTTAGGGGGTGTTAGGTTTAGGGGTTAATAGTTTAATTTAGTGTGTTGCGATATGGGGGTTGGCGGTTTAGGGGTTAATAGGTTTATTATAGTAGTTGTGATTTGGGGGGCGGTGGTTTAGGAGTTAATAGGTTTATTATAGTAGTTGTGATGTGGGGGGCGGTGGTTTAGGAGTTAATAGGTTTATTATAGTAGTTGCGATATGGGGGGCCGTCGGTTTAGGGGTTAATAGGTTTATTATAGTAGTTGTGATGTGGGGGCGGTGGTTTAGGAGTTAATAGGTTTATTATAGTAGTTGTGATGTGGGGGGCGGTGGTTTAGGAGTTAATAGGTTTATTATAGTAGTTGTGATGTGGGGGGCGGTGGTTTAGGAGTTAATAGTTTATTATAGTAGTTGCGATATGGGGGGCCGTCGGTTTAGGGGTTAATAGGTTCATTTAGGTGTTAGCAAAACGGGGGCTGTGGTTTAGGAGTTAATAGGTTTATTATAGTAGTTGCGATATGGGGGGGCCGTCGGTTTAGGGGTTAATAGGTTTATTATAGTAGTTGTGATGTGGGGGGCGGTGGTTTAGGAGTTAATAGGTTTATTATAGTAGTTGTGATGTGGGGGGGCGGTGGTTT
The DNA here is from genome assembly GCF_027579735.1 of Bombina bombina. Taxonomy (NCBI): domain Eukaryota; kingdom Metazoa; phylum Chordata; class Amphibia; order Anura; family Bombinatoridae; genus Bombina; species Bombina bombina. The sequence goes on along the minus strand of NC_069499.1, from coordinate 29,819,713 downwards.
AGGAGTTAATAGGTTTATTATAGTAATTGTGATGTGGGGGGCGGTGGTTTAGGAGTTAATAGTTTATTATAGTAGTTGCGATATGGGGGGCCGTCGGTTTAGGGGTTAATAGGTTCATTTAGGTGTTAGCAAAACGGGGGCGGTGGTTTAGGAGTTAATAGGTTTATTATAGTAGTTGCGATATGGGGGGCCGTCGGTTTAGGGGTTAATAGGTTTATTATAGTAGTTGTGATGTGGGGGGCAGTGGTTTAGGAGTTAATAGGTTTATTATAGTAGTTGCGATATGGGGGGCCGTCGGTTTAGGGGTTAATAGGTTTATTATAGTAGTTGTGATGTGGGGGGCGGTGGTTTAGGAGTTAATAGGTTTATTATAGTAGTTGTGATGTGGGGGGCGGTGGTTTAGGAGTTAATAGGTTTATTATAGTAGTTGTGATGTGGGGGGCAGTGGTTTAGGAGTTAATAGGTTTATTATAGTAGTTGCGATATGGGGGCCGTCGGTTTAGGGGTTAATAGGTTCATTTAGGTGCTAGCAAAACGGGGGCGGTGGTTTAGGAGTTAATAGTTTTATTTAGTAAAGGCGATGTCTGGGGTGGCAGATTAGGGGTTAATAGTTTAATTTAGTGTGTTGCGATATGGGGGTTGGCGGTTTAGGGGTTAATAGGTTTATTATAGTAGTTGCGATATGGGGGGCCGTCGGTTTAGGGGTTAATAGGTTCATTTAGGTGCTAGCAAAACGGGGGCGGTGGTTTAGGAGTTAATAGTTTTATTTAGTAAAGGCGATGTCTGGGGGTGGCAGATTAGGGGTTAATAGTTTTATTTAGGGTCAGTGATGTCGTTGGCGGCGGTTTAGTTGTTAATAACTTTATTATTAAAAGACAGCTGCTCCATAACTTGTCCACCTGCTCTGGGGCCGGGGACAGAAATCACCCCCTGCTAGCGGCCGATTGGCCGCAAATTTGCAGGGGGCGGTATTGCACCAGCAGTTCACAAGAACTGCTGGTGCAATGATACATGTTGGCATTTATCGATGTGCAGCGGGCATGATACGCTACATTGTATCATGTCCCCTCGCACATTAGTAAATTGATCTCTTTCTCTCCATTGATGTCTACGAGGGAAAACGTGCACAAGCACGTCAATTCAGTCCTTGGCTTTTATGTGGTATGAAGCTTAACGCACCACAACGCACAGCACAAGAAGGTTTTTGTGTAACTTGTATTGGCAGCACTTTGGAAAGTGCGATACCGCTCATTTATTTGCGTTATTTACGCACCAGGTTTATATATATAATTAAAAGGAGTGTGGCCGATTAGCCAGTGAGCAGGGGGGGCATTGCACAAGCTTTTCACATATGCTGTCAGCATTTAACGAGGTCGAGCGACATGATTCACTGTAGCGACTCATTTCCGATCGACTATTAATAAATCTACCCCAAGTGTAAACAACTAATATGTCATTTAGAGTCTATTTATATATCATTATACAGATTATACATGCAACTTAAAGGTAGTTTTATATCATTTTATTCATTTTGTACACAAATAGTATATTACTGTAATCAGAAAGGTAATATTTGTTAGGACACATATGAAACAAACAAACCAAAGACACAAGCAGAGAAGATTGTGACGTACAGGCTGGGAAAAAAATAATTTTTGAATGTTTTTTTTCTTTTAAATTAAAAACTTTGGATTTCAGAATAAGTTTGGATTTTGGAATTCCGGATTTGGGGTTAGGGCCGGCGCTTGCATACAGGCAGGCTACGCAGCTGCCTAATTGCGCCCAAGCAGGGGGGCGCACATTTTTGGAGCGGCAACACTGATATATTTTTTTTTACATTTTTAGCCAACACTTAGTGCAACTTGATTTGAATGATGGTTTTGGCGCTGGATCAATCTGTCAAGAGCACAGTGTGATTGGGTACTGTTGTGTCCACTCGGTTTGCTTGACGTCATTTCGGGGAGATTCCTCTCCCTGTTGGCGCGCTGTGTGGTAGTATTTTTGATTCGTATGGGAGAGAGAGAGGCTGTGGGATACTAAGCTCTGGGGTCTGAAGTATTGGTGTCATATCAATACAATATGGTGCGTCATGTTGTTCCGGTCTATCGTGAACAAGCCCTTGCTGGGCGGTAGAAAAAATGGTGATATATTTATTTACATGATCGCTGAGGTGCCTATTACTTTTGGTCTTGCAGTTGTTTGCGGTACGTGCACCGGCTTATGCGTTTCCTTTCCTTTAGCAATCTGGATCCAGAGAATTTAGCAAAATGTTTACCGTGCTGTACTTTATCTACCTGTCTTGTCCCATAAAGACATATATAATAGTCTGACCAGGTACTGGTGCACAGTTCCCCTTACATCTCACTCCACCAGAGGTGCTGTCAGTTGTCAGCTGAGAGTAGACAACACAGCGAGTTGGGTATATTTATAAAGCACAATGTGCACTATAAGCTAGTGCAAACTTCTATTATTTATACATCTGGGGCGCGATCCGATATAGATCGCAGTTTGAGGCGCAAGCGAGGGAACCGGCGTCGCCCGCAGTTTCAGCTCGCAACTCGAGCCATCCCATATAAGTCGCCGTCAGATGCTAACGTGCCGTAAGTCTCACAAACCAGCAATGTCCAGAAATCTGCGTAAGTACAAATTTCTGGCGTCGCCAGTGACTTGCGGCACGTTAGAAACTGCCGGCGCCTATAAAACCTGACTAAAGTCTAAAACACCCGCACTGTCTAACACGCCTCCCTAACATAGCCCGCACTGTCTAACACGCCTCCCTAACATAGCCCGCACTGTCTAACCCTCTATCCGCTATCCCCCCTCACTATCCTAACAATAAAAAAGCTATTAACCCCTAAACCGCCGCTCCTTTACCCCGCCGCAACCTAATAAAGTTATTAACCCCTAAACCGCCGCTCCCGTACCCCGCCGCCAGCTATATTATATCTATAACCCCCTAGAGTGAGCCCTTAACACCGCCGCCATCTATATTAAAATTATTAACCCCTAATGTAAGCCCCTTACACCGCCGCCATCTCTATTAAAATGATTAACCCCTAATTTAATCTACCTACCCTGCCGCCAGCTATATTATCTATATTAACCCTAAGTATATTATAGTTAATATAGGTATTACATTATATATATTAACTATATTAACCCTAATTATATTAGGGTTAATATAGTTACTATAGTATTTATATTAACTATATTAACTCTATCTAACCCTAACTAAATTTATATTAAATTAATCTAATTCATTTATAAACTAAAATATTCCTATTTAAATCTAAATACTTACCTATAAAATAAACCCTAAGATAGCTACAATATAATTAATAATTACATTGTAGCTATGTTAGGGTTAATATTTATTTTACAGGTAAATAGTTAATTATTTTAACTAGGTATAATAGATATTAAATAGTTATTAACTATTTAATATCTACCTAAATAAAATAATTACCCAATTACCTGTAAAATAAATCCTAACCTAAGTTACAAATACACCTACACTATGAATAAATTTAATAAACTACAAACATCTATCTAAAAATACAATTAAATTAACTAAACTAAATTACAAAAACAAACAAACACTAAATTACAAAAAATAAAAAAAAGATTACAAGATTTTTAAGCTAATTACACCTATTCTAAGCCCCCTAATAAAATAATAAACCCCCAAAATAAAAAAAATTCCCTGCCCTATTCTAAATTAAACAAATTTCAAAGCTCTTTACCTTACCAGCCCTTAAAAGGGCCTTTTGTGGGGCATGCCCAAAGAATTCAGCTCTTTTGCATTCAACAAATACAATCCCCCCCCCCCCCATTACAACCCACCACCCACATACCCCTATTCTAAACCCACCCAAACCCCCCTTAAAAAAGCCTAACACTACCCCCCTGAAGATCTCCCTACCTTGTCTTCACCACACCGGGCCGAACTCCTGATCCGATCCGGGCGATGTCTTCCTCCAAGCGGCAAAGAAGAATTCTTCCTCCGGCGATGTCATCCTCCAAGCGGCAAAGAAGAATTCTTCCTCCGGCGACGTCTTCCTCCAAGCGGCAGCAAAGTCTTCAATCTTCCGGCGGCATCTTCAATCTTCTTTCTTCGCTCCGCCGCCGCGGAGCATCCATCCCGGCCGACTGCTGAACTTGGAATGAGGTACCTTTAAATGACGTCATCCAAGATGGCGTCCGCCGAATTCCGATTGGCTGATAGGATTCTATCAGCCAATCGGAATTAAGTTAAAAAAATCTGATTGGCTGATTGAATCAGCCAATCAGATTCAAGTTCAATCCGATTGGCTGATCCAATCAGCCAATCAGATTGAGCTCGCATTCTATTGGCTGATCGGAACAGCCAATAGAATGCGAGCTCAATCTGATTGGCTGATTGGATCAGCCAATCGGATTGAACTTGAATCTGATTGGCTGATTCAATCAGCCAATCAGATTTTTTTAACTTAATTCCGATTGGCTGATAGAATCCTATCAGCCAATCGGAATTCGGCGGACGCCATCTTGGATGACGTCATTTAAAGGTACCTCATTCCAAGTTCAGCAGTCGGCCGGGATGGATGCTCCGCGGCGGCGGAGCGAAGAAAGAAGATTGAAGATGCCGCCGGAAGAATGAAGACTTTGCTGCCGCTTGGAGGAAGACGTCGCCGGAGGAAGAATTCTTCTTTGCCGCTTGGAGGAAGACATCGCCCGGATCGGATCAGGAGTTCGGCCCGGTGTTGTGAAGACAAGGTAGGGAGATCTTCAGGGGGGTAGTGTTAGGCTTTTTTAAGGGGGGTTTGGGTGGGTTTAGAATAGGGGTATGTGGGTGGTGGGTTGTAATGGGGGGGGGGGATTGTATTTGTTGAATGCAAAAGAGCTGAATTCTTTGGGGCATGCCCCACAAAAGGCCCTTTTAAGGGCTGGTAAGGTAAAGAGCTTTGAAATTTGTTTAATTTAGAATAGGGCAGGGAATTTTTTTTATTTTGGGGGTTTATTATTTTATTAGGGGGCTTAGAATAGGTGTAATTAGCTTAAAAATCTTGTAATCTTTTTTTTATTTTTTGTAATTTAGTGTTTGTTTTTTTTTGTAATTTAGTTTAGTTAATTTAATTGTATTTTTAGATAGATGTTTGTAGTTTATTAAATTTATTGATAGTGTAGGTGTATTTGTAACTTAGGTTAGGATTTATTTTACAGGTAATTGGGTAATTATTTTAACTAGGTAGATATTAAATAGTTAATAACTATTTAATATCTATTATACCTAGTTAAAATAATTAACTATTTACCTGTAAAATAAATATTAACCCTAACATAGCTACAATGTAATTATTAATTATATTGTAGCTATCTTAGGGTTTATTTTATAGGTAAGTATTTAGATTTAAATAGGTATATTTTAGTTTATAAATTAATTAGATTAATTTAATATAAATTTAGTTAGGGTTAGATAGAGTTAATATAGTTAATATAAATACTATAGTAACTATATTAACCCTAATATAATTAGGGTTAATATAGTTAATATATATAATGTAATACCTATATTAACTATAATATACTTAGGGTTAATATAGATAATATAGCTGGCGGCGGGGTAGGTAGATTAAATTAGGGGCTAATCATTTTAATAGAGATGGAGGCGGTGTAAGGGGCTTACATTAGGGGTTAATAATATTAATATAGCTGGCGGCGGTATAGGGGGATTAGATTAGGGGTTAATAATTTTTATATAGGTGGCGGCGGTGTAAGGGGTCAGATTAGGGGATAGATAAGGTAGATGGCGGCGGTTTTAGAGGCTCACAGTAGGGGGTTAGTTTATGTAGATGGCGGCGGGGTCCGGGAGCGGCGGTTTAGGGGGTAATAACTTTATTAGGGATTTCGGGGTGGGGGGGATCGCGGTTGACAGGGAGATAGACATTGCGCATGCGTTAGGTGTTAGGTTTATTTTAGCAGATCGCGGTTGACAGGGAGATAGACATTGCGCATGCGTTAGGTGTTTCTAGTTAGTTTAGGGAGTTACGGGGCTCCAATAGTCAGCGTAAGGCTTCTTACGGCTGCTTTTTGTGGCGAGGTGAAAATGGAGTAAGTTTTCTCCATTTTCGCCACGTAAGTCCTTACGCTGCATATTGGATACCAAACTGCGCTGGTTTGGTATACCTGCCTATGGCCCAAAAAACTGCGGGCGACGGCAGAAATATACGCGCGTAACTTCTAGGTTACGCCGTATATAGGATACCAAACCCGCGCAAATATTGGCGTCGCCGGCTTTTGCGGGCGACGATTTATATCGGATCGACCCCCTAATCTTTTGTGCACTGAATTTTTGGTAAAAATAAAGAAACCTGTAGTCGGTATTTATGGGGGGGGGGGGCAGCAAAATGTATCCTCGCTTGTGTGGCAAAAAATGCTAGCACCGGCCCTGTTTGGGGTTCTGTACCTGTATATGGCAGGGACTATTTTTGTATATTGTAAGAGAGCTGGGAGTCAGTGTTTCCCCTTTCCTTGGATAATGGGTCAATTCTATTTTTGATGTTCCTCCATTAAAGGGACATAAAACTCAGAAACCATTTACATTTTTGAGTAAAGCCCGTGTGCAATACGCGTATGTTATGTTAGCAAAAATGCTTTTATGGTGCATGGAGAAAATGAATATACGTTTTGCAGGAACTGAATTCACAGCTTTTATTTAGAGAGCAAATATTGTTTCAGCATGACTCAATTTTCATCACTGCTAAGAATTGTATGCTATCACCAGCTCGCTGAATAGATGTAGTTTTTAAGGTGTGTGCATGGGACATATATGCTCACATGCACAGTAAATACAAACTGCAAAAATGTTTCAAAATGCTTTCATGTACATTTCAACTGACTTTTTAAATCACCTGTTAAGTAGGGGGAAGGTGTTAGATGCATGGGGTGCAGGGGTTAGGGGTTAAATGTGGTGGTGGGGTCAAAGTTATGGGGGATTAGTGAGGTCACAGTTATAGGGCATTAGTGGGGGGTGCAGGGGTTAGGGGGTTAAGTGTGGTGGTGGGGTAACAGTTATGGGGCATTAGTGGGGTCACAGTTATGGGGTATTAGTGGGGGGTGCAGGGGTTTGGGGGTTAAGTGTGGTGGTGGGGTAACAGTTATGAGAGTTAAAGGGCCATGATACCCAAATGTTGAAACACTTGAAAGTGATGCAGCATATCTGTAAAAAGCTTACTAGAAAATATCACCTGAACATCTCTATGTAAAAAAAGAAGATATTTTACCTCAAAATGTCCTAAGTATTCACACCCCATTGCAAAGTGTGTGAATCAGTAAATCAGTATGTCTATCCCAGAACAGGCAAGGGAGTGAGTCTCATGCACACTCATGTTATTTCCCTATTCAGTTTAAGGAAGTTTACTATGACATCTCATGAGAGTTAAAGGGATAACCCCGATGGGTGCATTTCAGTATTGAACAGAAGAAATTTTGTAATATACATGCATTAGCAAAAATGCTTCTAATAAAAGCTATAGCTGTTTCAAAAGTATATTTAAGTATGCACCGTGCACCAGCATTTTAAACACAGCATTTGCTCAGAGAGCCTAAGGTGCTTGTACCATCTGGTAATGACTCAATTTGTTATTTGCTGACATGATACAAGCCCCACTGATGATCTGAGCAGCTGCATTATTTAAAATGTGGGTGCAGTGACAATAACTAGCTATGCTTCACGTGCATGTGCAGATAATTTTTGTAACACTAAACCAGTGATAACTTTTATTAGAAGCATTTTTGCCAATACAAGTATATTACAAATATGTTTCTATTTAAAGATGTAATAAATCTATGTGCATTTAAATTTTGACTGGAATGTCCCTTTAAGTCAAATCTCAAGAGATCACAGTAAAAGAGTTCATGACCTAAGCACTGTTGATGCTGATTGGCTGCTGTTCCTTTCTTCATTTATTTATTTTTTACCTGCAGTAGGATAGCAGCTGAATTATAACTTTTTACACAGAACTTACTCTGCTGAGCTGAGGAAGTTGTGAAGTAAAATATCTTCCTTTGTTACATAGAGATGCTCAGGTGATTTCCTTTTTACAGTTATACTGCATCAGTTTCAAGTGATTTAGCATATGAGTATTATGTCCCTTTAAGTGTGGTGGTGGGGTAACAGTTATGAGAGTTAAGTGTGGTGGTGGGGTAATATGGTACGTGGTGGTTTCAGTGGTTAAGGGGTTAAGTGCAGAGGGGGTCATGGTTATCAGGGTTAGGTATGGAAGCAGTTCCACTGGTTAGGCAGTTAAAGGGACATTCCGGTCAAAATTTAAATGCACATAGATGAATTACATCTTTGAATAGAAACAAATTTGCAATATAGATGTATTAGCAAAAATGCTTCTAGTCAAAGTTATCACTGTTTTAGTGTTAACATTTTTCTCTGCATGTGCACGTGAAGTATAAATAGATATTCTCACAGCACCAGCAATTTAAATACTGCAGTTGTTTAGATAATCAGTGGGGCTTGTATCATGTCAGCACTTAACAAATTGAGTCATTACCAGATGTTAAAAGCACCTTAGGCTCTCTGAGCAAGTGCTGTGTTTAAAATGCTGGTGCACGGTGCATACTTAAATACACTTTTGAAACAGCTATAGCTTTTATAAGAAACATTTTTGCTAATACATGTATATTACAAAAATGCTTCTATTCAAAACTACAATGAATCCATGTAAAGTAAATTTTTGGCTGGAATGTCCCTTTAAGTGCACCAGGACTGGTGCATTATGGGTTAAGTGTGTTAGTGCTTAGCAGTTAGACATTTAGTTACAGGAGGGGGCACCAGAAAGGAGGTTAATAGTGATTAAATAACGGGGATTGGAGGGCTGTACTGGCACCTCATTTGTTTAGCAAATGTTGTTACAAAACAAATTGTTAATGAATTTCATCCAAAACTTAAGGAGAGTCTAAAAAAAAGATCAAAGTCTCTTAATGTCTGGGACAAATTAGTGCACATCGCTTACAAACACAAGTTATTTTTTTGATTGTTTGAGGTTATTTCATTGATTAAAGTGATGATTTTCAAAACCTCATCAGCTTATTTTACTGAGCATCATATTGTAAACTATCGCCTAGATTTAGAGTTCTGCGTTAGCCGTCAAAAAGCAGCGTTAAGGGCTCCTAATGATGCTTTTTACCGCCCGCTGGTATTTAAAATCAGCCAGGAAAGGGTCTAACGCTCACTTCCAAGCCGCGACTTTTCCATACTGCAGATCCCCTTACGCCAATTGCGTAGCCTATCTTTTAAATGGGATCTTCCTAACGCCGGTATTTAGAGTCTTGGCTGAAGTGAGCAGTAGACCCTCTACCGACAAGACTCCAGCAGCAGAAAAAAGTCAGTAGTTAAGAGCTTTCTGGGCTAACGCCGGTTTATAAAGCTCTTAACTACTGTGCTATAAAGTACACTAACACCCATAAACTACCTATGTACCCCTAAACTGAGGCCCCCCCACATCGCCACCACTATAATAATTTTTTAACCCCTAATCTGCCGACCGCACACCGCCGCCACCTACATTATCCCTATGTACCCCTAATCTGCTGCCCCTAACATCGCCGACACCTACATAATATTTATTATCCCTAATCTGCCCCTCCCAACGTCGCCGCTACCTTACCTACACTTATTAACCCCTAATCTGCCGACCGGACCTCGCCGCTACTCTAATAAATGTATTAACCCCTAAAGCTAAGTCTAACCCTAACCCCCCCCTAAATTAAATATAATTTTAATCTAACGAAAAAAATTAAATATTATTAAAGGGACACTGAACCCCAATTTTTTCTTTTGTGATTCAGATAGAGCATGAAATTTTAAACAACTTTCTAATTTACTCCTATTATCAATTTTTCTTCGTTCTCTTGCTTTCTTTATTTGAAAAAAGAAGGCATCTAAGATATTGTTTTGGTTTAGCACCATGGAAAGCACTTGTTTATTGGTAGGTGAATTTACCCACCAATCAGGAAGAACAACACAGTGTGTTCACCAAAAATGGGCCGGCATCTAAACTTATATTCTTGCATTTAAAATAAAGATACCAAGAGAATGAAAAGAATTTGATAATAGGAGTAAATTAGAAAGTTGCTTAAAATTGCATGCTCTATCTGAATTACGATAGAAAAAATTTGGGTTCAGTGTCCCTTTAACTAAAGTCTTCCTATTTAAAACTACTTACCTGTAAAATAAACCCTAATATAGCTACAATATAAATTATAATTATATTGTAGCTATTTTAGGATTTATATTTATTTTACAGGCAACTTTGTATTTATTTTAACTAGGTACAATAGTTATTAAATAGTTATTTACTATTTAATAGCTACCTAGTTAAAATAATTACCAAATTACCTGCAAAATAAATCCTAACCTAAGTTACAATTAAACCTAACACTACACTATCAATAAATTAATTAAATCAATTAACTACAAGTACCTACAATTAAATAAACTAAACTAAATTACAAAAAACAAACAAACACTAAATTACAAAAAATAAAAAAAGATTACAAGGATTTTAAGCTAATTACACCTACTCTAAGCCCCCTAATAAAATAACAAAGCCCCCCAAAATAAAAAAAATCCCTACCCTAATCTAAATTAAAATAGTTAACAGCTCTATTACCTTACTAGCCCTTAAAAGGATCAGCCAATCGGATTGAACTTTAATCTGATTGGCTGATTCAATCAGCCAATCAGATTTTTCCTACCTTAATTCCGATTGGCTGATAGAATCCTATCAGCCAATCGGAATTCGAGGGACGCCATCTTGGATGACGTCACTTAAAGGAACCTTCATTCGTCGGTAGGAAGAGGATGTGCCGGAGGTCTTGAAGATGGAGCCGCTCCTCGTCGGATGGATGAAGATAGAAGATGCCGCTTGGATGAAGATGTCTGCCGGTCCAGATGTCCTCTTCTGCCCGGATAGGATGAAGACTTCTGCCGCTCCGGATGTCTTCTTTTGGTCCATCAGTGCTCGGCTGAGTGAAGACGACTCAAGGTAGGGAGATCTTCAGGGGGGTAGTGTTAGGTTTATTTAAGGGGGGTTTGGGTTAGAGTAGGGGTATGTGGGTGGTGGGTTGTAATGTTGGGGGGTGGTATTGTGTGTTTTTTACAGGCAAAAGAGCTGATTTCTTTGGTGCATGCCCCGCAAAAAGCCCTTTTAAGGGCTGGTAAGGTAATAGAGCTGTTAACTATTTTAATTTAGATTAGGGTAGGGAATTTGTTTATTTTGGGGGGCTTTGTTATTTTATTAGGGGGCTTAGAGTAGGTGTAATTAGCTTAAAATCCTTGTAATCTTTTTTTAATTTTTGTAATTTAGTGTTTGTTTTTTTTGTAATTTAGTTTAGTTTATTTAATTGTAGGTACTTGTAGTTAATTGATTTAATTAATTTATTGATAGTGTAGTGTTAGGTTTAATTGTAACTTAGGTTAGGATTTATTTTACAGGTAATTTGGTAATTATTTTAACTAGGTAGCTATTAAATAGTAAATAACTATTTAATAACTATTGTACCTAGTTAAAATAAATACAAAGTTGCCTGTAAAATAAATATAAATCCTAAAATAGCTACAATATAATTTTCTCCAACATTGGTGTGTCCGGTCCACGGCGTCATCCTTACTTGTGGGATATTCTCTTCCCCAACAGGAAATGGCAAAGAGTCCCAGCAAAGCTGGTCACATGATCCCTCCTAGGCTCCGCCCACCCCAGTCATTCTCTTTGCCGTTGCACAGGCAACATCTCCACGGAGATGGTTAAGAGTTTTTTTGGTGTTTAAATGTAGTTTTTATTCTTCTATCAAGTGTTTGTTATTTTAAAATAGTGCTGGTATGTACTATTTACTCTGAAACAGAAAAGGATGAAGATTTCTGTTTGTAAGAGGAAGATGATTTTAGCAGACAGTAACTAAAATCGGTTGCTGTTTCCACATAGGACTGTTGAGATGAAGTAACTTCAGTTGGGGGAAACAGTTAGCAGACTTTTCTGCTTAAGGTATGACTAGCCATATTTCTAACAAGACTGTGTAATGCTGGAAGGCTGTCATTTCCCCTCATGGGGACCGGTAAGCCATTTTCTTATTCAAAAACAAACAGAATATAGGGCTTATTATGGGCTAAAAAACTGGTAGACATTTTTATGGGCTAAATCGATTGCTTTATTTGTGCATATTATTCAAATTTAGGCTAACAATTGACATTTATAATCTTGGGGAACGTTTATAAAACGGCAGGCACTGTATTGGACACCTTTTTCAGTCAGGGGGCCTTTCTAGTCATAGACTGAGCCTCATTTTCGAGCCATTAATGCACAGTTGTTTTTTGAGAGCAGGGCATGCAGATGCATGTGTGAGGATCTAAGAATCTCTGAAAAAGCTTTTAGAAGGCGTCATTTGGTATCGTATTCCCCTCAGGGCTTGGTTGGGTCTTAGCAAAGACTATATCTGGGACTGTATAGGGGTTAAATTGAAAAACGGCTCCGGTTCCGTTATTTTAAGGGTTAAAGCTCTGAAATTTGGTGTGCAATACTTTTAAGGCTTTAAGACACTGTGGTGAAAATTTGGTAATTTTTGAACAATTCCTTCATACTTTTTCACATATTCAGTAATAAAGTGTTTTCAGTTTGAAATTTAAAGTGACGGTAACGGTTTTATTTTAAAACGTTTTTTGTGCATTGTTGACAAGTTTAAGCCTGTTTAACATGTCTATACCTTCAGATAAGCTATGTTCTATATGTATGAAAGCCAATGTGTCTCCCCATTTAAATTTATGTGATAATTGTGCCATAGCGTCCAAACAAAGTAAGGACAGTACTGCCACAAATAATGATATTGCCCAAGATGATTCCTCAAATGAGGGGAGTAAACATGATACTACATCATCTCCTACTGTGTCTACACCAGTTTTGCCCATGCAGGAGGCCCCTAGTACATCTAGTGCGCCAATACTTGTTACCATGCAACAATTAACGGCTGTAATGGATAACTCCATAGCAAATCTTTTATCCAAAATGCCTACTTATCAGAGAAAGCTCGATTGCTCTGTTTTAAACACTGAAGAGCAAGAGGACGCTGATGATAATTGTTCTGTCATACCCTCACACCAATCTGAAGGGGCCATGAGGGAGGTTTTGTCTGAGGGAGAAATTTCAGATTCAGGAAAAATTTCTCATCAAGCTGAACCTGATGTTGTGACATTTAAATTTAAATTAGAACATCTCCGCGCACTGCTTAAGGAGGTGTTATCTACTCTGGATGATTGTGACAATTTGGTAATTCCAGAGAAATTATGCAAGATGGACAGGTTCCTAGAGGTTCCGGTGTCCCCCGACGCTTTTCCTATACCCAAGCGGGTGGCGGACATAGTAAATAAAGAGTGGGAAAAGCCCGGCATACCTTTTGTTCCTCCCCCTATATTTAAGAAATTATTTCCTATGGTCGACCCCAGAAAGGACTTATGGCAGACAGTCCCCAAAGTCGAGGGGGCAGTTTCTACTCTAAACAAACGCACTACTATCTGTGCTTTCAAAGATCCTATGGATAAAAAATTGGAAGGTTTGCTTAAAAAGATTTTTGTACAGCAAGGCTACCTTCTACAACCAATTTCATGCATTGTTCCTGTCACTACGGCAGCGTGGTTCTGGTTCGAGGAACTAGAAAAGTCGCTCAGTAGAGAAACTCCATATGAGGAGGTTATGGACAGAGTTCACGCATTTAAATTGGCTAACTCTTTTATTTTAGATGCCGCTTTGCAATTAGCAAAATTAGCGGCGAAAAATTCAGGGTTTGCTATTGTGGCGCGCAGAGCGCTTTGGCTAAAGTCTTGGTCAGCGGATGTGTCATCCAAGACAAAATTACTTAACATTCCTTTCAAAGGTAAAACTTTATTTGGACCTGATTTGAAAGAGATTATTTCAGACATCACTGGGGGAAAGGGCCACGCCCTTCCACAGGATAGGTCTTTTAAGGCTAAAAATAAGCCTAATTTTCGTCCCTTTCGCAGAAATGGACCAGCCTCTAATTCTGCATCCTCTAAGCAAGAGGGTAATGCCTCACAACCCAAACCAGCCTGGAAACCAATGCAAGGCTGGAACAAAGGTAAGCAGGCCAAGAAGCCTGCCACTGCTAACAAGACAGCATGAAGGAGTAGCCCCCGATACGGGACCGGATCTGGTGGGGGGCAGACTCTCTCTCTTTGCTCAGGCTTGGGCAAGAGATGTTCAGGATCCTTGGGCGCTAGAAATAGTTTCTCAAGGTTATCTCCTGGAATTCAAGGAACTACCCCCAAGGGGAAGGTTCCACAAGTCTCACTTATCCTCAAACCAAATAAAGAGACAGGCATTCTTACATTGTGTAGAAGACCTGTTAAAGATGGGAGTGATACACCCAGTTCCAATAAAGGAACAAGGAATGGGATTTTATTCCAATCTGTTCGTAGTTCCCAAAAAAGAGGGAACGTTCAGACCAATTTTGGATTTGAAGATCCTAAACAAATTTCTCAGGGTACCATCGTTCAAAATGGAAACTATTCGAACGATTCTACCCACCATCCAGGAAAGTCAATTTATGACTACCGTGGATCTAAAGGATGCGTACCTACATATCCCTATCCACAAGGAACATCATCAGTTCCTAAGGTTCGTTTTTCTGGACAAACATTACCAGTTTGTGGCTCTTCCATTCGGATTAGCCACTGCTCCAAGGATTTTCACAAAGGTACTAGGGTCCCTTCTAGCGGTTCTAAGACCAAGGGGCATTGCAGTAGTACCTTACTTGGACGACATTCTAATACAAGCGTCGTCCCTGTCAAAGGCAAAGGCTCATATGGACATCGTTCTAGCCTTTCTCACATCTCACGGATGGAAAGTGAACAAAGAAAAGAGTTCTCTGTCCCCGTCAACAAGAGTTCCCTTCTTGGGAACAATAATAGATTCCTTAGAAATGAGGTTTTTTCTGACAGAGGTCAGAAAATCAAAACTTCTAAGCTCTTGTCAAGTGCTTCATTCTGTTCCTCGTCCTTCCATAGCGCAGTGCATGGAAGTAATAGGATTGATGGTTGCAACAATGGACATAGTTCCTTTTGCACGAATTCATCTAAGACCATTACAACTGTGCATGCTCAAACAGTGGAATGGGGATTATACAGACTTGTCTCCAATGATTCAAGTAGATCAAAAGACCAGAGATTCACTCCGTTGGTGGCTGACCCTGGACCATCTGTCCCAGGGAATGAGCTTCCGCAGGCCAGAGTGGGTCATTGTCACGACCGACGCCAGTCTAGTGGGCTGGGGTGCGGTCTGGGAATCCCTGAAAGCTCAGGGTCTATGGTCTCGGGAAGAGTCTCTTCTCCCGATAAACATTCTGGAACTGAGAGCGATATTCAATGCTCTCAGAGCTTGGCCTCAACTAGCAAAGGCCAAATTCATAAGGTTCCAATCAGACAACATGACGACTGTAGCTTATATCAATCATCAAGGGGGAACAAAGAGTTCCCTAGCGATGAAAGAAGTGACCAAAATAATTCAATGGGCGGAGGATCACTCCTGCCACTTGTCTGTGATCCACATCCCAGGAGTGGAAAATTGGGAAGCGGATTTTCTGAGTCGTCAGACATTTCATCCGGGGGAGTGGGAACTCCATCCGGAAATCTTTGCCCAAATAACTCAATTATGGGGCATTCCAGACATGGATCTGATGGCGTCTCGTCAGAACTTCAAGGTTCCTTGCTACGGGTCCAGATCCAGGGATCCCAAGGCGACTCTAGTAGATGCACTATTAGCACCTTGGACTTTCAACCTAGCTTATGTATTCCCACCGTTTCCTCTCATTCCCAGGCTGGTAGCCAGGATCAATCAGGAGAGGGCCTCGGTGATCTTGATAGCTCCTGCGTGGCCACGCAGGACTTGGTATGCAGACCTGGTGAATATGTCATCAGCTCCACCATGGAAGCTACCTTTGAGACAGGACCTTCTTGTTCAAGGTCCATTCGAACACCCAAATCTGGTCTCCCTCCAACTGACGGCTTGGAGATTGAACGCTTGATTCTATCAAAGCGTGGGTTTTCAGATTCGGTGATAGATACTCTGGTTCAGGCCAGAAAACCTGTAACTAGAAAAATTTACCATAAAATATGGAAAAAATATATCTGTTGGTGTGAATCCAAAGGATTCCCATGGATTAGATAAAAATTCCTAAGATTCTCTCCTTTCTTCAAGAAGGTTTGGAGAAAGGATTATCTGCAAGTTCCCTAAAGGGACAGATCTCTGCTTTATCTGTCTTACTACACAAAAGACTGGCAGCTGTGCCAGATGTTCAAGCATTTGTTCAGGCTCTGGTTAGGATCAAGCCTGTTTACAGACCTTTGACTCCTCCCTGGAGTCTAAATCTAGTTCTTTCAGTTCTTCAAGGGGTTCCGTTTGAACCCTTACATTCCATAGATATTAAGTTACTATCTTGGAAAGTTTTGTTTTTGGTTGCAATTTCTTCTGCTAGAAGAGTTTCAGAGTTATCTGCTCTGCAGTGTTCTCCTCCTTATCTGGTGTTCCATGCAGATAAGGTGGTTTTGCGTACTAAGCCTGGTTTTCTTCCTAAAGTTGTTTCTAACAAAAATATTAACCAGGAGATAGTTGTACCTTCTTTGTGTCCGAATCCAGTTTCAAAGAAGGAACGTTTGTTACACAATTTGGACGTTGTCCGTGCTCTAAAGTTCTATTTAGAGGCTACTAAAGATTTCAGACAAACATCTTCCTTGTTTGTTGTTTATTCTGGTAAAAGGAGAGGTCAAAAAGCGACTTCTACCTCTCTTTCCTTTTGGCTTAAAAGCATCATCCGATTGGCTTATGAGACTGCCGGACGGCAGCCTCCTGAAAGAATCACAGCTCACTCCACTAGGGCTGTGGCTTCCACATGGGCCTTCAAGAACGAGGCTTCTGTTGACCACATATGTAAGGCAGCGACTTGGTCTTCACTGCACACTTTTGCCAAATTTTACAAATTTGATGCTTTTGCTTCTTCGGAGGCTATTTTTGGGAGAAAGGTTTTGCAAGCTGTGGTTCCTTCCGTTTAGGTGACCTGATTTGCTCCCTCCCTTCATCCGTGTCCTAAAGCTTTGGTATTGGTTCCCACAAGTAAGGATGACGCCGTGGACCGGACACACCAATGTTGGAGAAAACAGAATTTATGCTTACCTGATAAATTACTTTCTCCAACGGTGTGTCCGGTCCACGGCCCGCCCTGGTTTTTTAATCAGGTCTGATGAATTATTTTCTCTAACTACAGTCACCACGGTATCATATGGTTTCTCCTATATATATTTCCTCCTGTCCGTCGGTCGAATGACTGGGGTGGGCGGAGCCTAGGAGGGATCATGTGACCAGCTTTGCTGGGACTCTTTGCCATTTCCTGTTGGGGAAGAGAATATCCCACAAGTAAGGATGACGCCGTGGACCGGACACTCCGTTGGAGAAAGTAATTTATCAGGTAAGCATAAATTCTGTTATTTGTTATATTGTAGCTATATTAGGGTTTATTTTACAGGTATTTAGTTTTAAATAGGAAGACTTTAGTTAATAATATTTAATTTATTTTGTTAGATTAAAATTATATTTAATTTAGGGGGGTGTTAGGGTTAGACTTAGCTTTAGGGGTTAATACATTTATTAGAGTAACGGTGAGGGCCGGTCGGCAGATTAGGGGTTAATACTTGAAGTTAGGTGTCGGCGATGTTAGGGTGGGCAGATTAGGGGTTAATACTATTTATTATAGGGTTTTTGAGGCGGGAGTAAGGCGGTTTAGGGGTTAATACATTTATTATAGTTGCGGCAAGGTCCGGTCGGCAGATTAGGGGTTAATAAATGTAGGTAGGTAGCGGCGACGTTGGGGGCGGCAGATTATGGGTTAATAAATATAATAAAGGGGTCGGCGATGTTAGGGGCAGCAGATTAGGGGTACATAGCTATAATGTAGGTTGCGGCGGTGTCCGGAGCGGCAGATTAGGGGTTAATAGTATAATGCAGGGGTCAGCGATAGGGGGGGTGGCAGATTAGGGGTTAATAAGTGTAAGGTTAGGGGTGTTTAGACTCGGGGTACATGTTAGGGTGTTAGGTGCAGACTTAGGAAGTGTTTCCCCATAGGAAACAATGGGGCTGCGTTAGGAGATGAACGCTGCTTTTTTGCAGGTGTTAGGTTTTTTTTCATCCCAAACTGCCCCATTGTTTCCTATGGGGATATTGTGCACAAGCACGTTTTTCCAGCTAGCCGCTACCGTAAGCAACGCTGGTATTGAGAGTTGAAGTAGCAGTAAATATGCCTGTACGCTCCCTTTTTGGAGCCTAACGCAGCCCTTCAGAGAACTCTCAATACCAGCATTATTTAAAAGGTGCTGGGGAAAAAAAACATGCATAGCTAACGCACCCCTTTGGCCGCAAAACTCTAAATCTAGGCGTATGTGTCTTATTAACATAAAGCATATAAGTAAAAATACGCAGTTCCCAAGGTAGAAATTGCCCTTAAAGGACCACGATGCATAAATGCATAATAAAAAGAAAATGATTTAACACCTAAGGGCGTATTTATCAATGTGCGAGCGGACATGATACGAAGTAGCGTATCATGTCCACTGCACATCGATAAATGCTGACAGCATACGCTCGGCATTTATCATTGCACCAGCAGTTCTTGTGAGCTACTAGTGCAATGCCGCCCCCTGCAGATTCAGTCAGGTTGATTTCTGTCCTCCGCATCAGAGCAGGCAGACAAGTTATGGAGCAGCGTTCTTTAGACCGCTGCTTCATAACTTCTGTATCCACCGAGCCTGAAAGCTTGCCGGAAAGGGGCATCAAGCTCCATACAGATAAATATGCCCCCTACTCTGAATCTCAAATAAGCAGCAGATTTCTTTCTGACAAATTTATAGTTTCTCCCATTTCCAGCCCCCCTGTATCATGTGACAGACATCAGCCAATCACAGACTAGTATACGTATATCCTGTGAGCTTGTGCACATGCTCAGTAGGCTCTTGTTCCACAGAAAGTGTGAATATAAAAAGACTGTGCACAATTTGATAATGGAAGTAAATTTGAAAGTGTCTTAAAACTGCTGCTCTGTCTGAAACATGAGTGTAATCCGGGCCTCGTATTAGTGATGAGGCATCTTATAGGAGCTCAGGCTGTAAGTAAATCAGTGGTGGGAACTGGAGCATGAGTTGGGGGCTATGAAAAAGAGAGGGGAGATTACCAGTGGGAAGGAAAAAGCACTCACATTCTGTGGCTTTTTGTAAGAAATAAAAAAACAATGGTTTCAGAGCTGGTTCTGTTGGACCTATGGAGGCAGTGGGTCAATCCTCAGAATGCTTGCAGATTATTTCATTTGTACAAAATACATGTGCACTTGTTGCAGGTGTTTTATGCGTCTGTATAGCATTAATCAAGATATTGTTCTGGGTTAACATCAATACTCCAAGAGATGATTTATTGGAACAAGACAAAAACATATTTTATAAAACACCGACCTAGATTTATAGACAATGGGGCCCATTTATCAAGCTCTATACGGAGCTTGTGGGCCCGTGTTTCTGGCGAGTCTTCAGACTCACCAGAAGCAGAAGTTATGAAGCAGCGGTCTAAAGACTCTGAGCAGGCGGACAGGAATCGCCGGAAATCAACCCGATCGAGTACGATCGGGTTGATTGACAGCTCCCTGCTGGCGGGCCATTGGCCGTGAGTCTGCAGTGGGCGGCGTTGCACCAGCAGCTCTTGTGAGCTGTTGGTGCAATGCTGAATACCAAGAGCGTATTGCTCTCCCTGCATTCAGCGAGGTCTTGCGGACCTGATCCGCACTGTCGGATCAGGTCCGACAGACCTTTAATAAATAGGCCCCATTAGCTCTGTTGTTAAAGGAAGAGATTTACTGATGTTTCACTTACACCTCAGCCCAGCACGCGGATATCATTGTGAAGTCTTGTGAATGTGTGCAAAGCTGACATGGTTGTCTTGGTTTTTTTTTCCAACTTATATTGTTTAGACTCTTTTATAGAGGCTATTAAACAATCTCAAATGTGATGCTTGTCTGGGTGTCCTAGCTCATCCTCATGTTTAGGGTGAAGTACAATTTCTTCCAGAAGACAATCATGTGGTACAAGGTGTTGTATGCAACTGGGAGAAAAAAATTAAACTTACAATTAAACTTTCAAAGATTTAAGTAAGCTCTAATGACTGTGGTAACTTCTTTATTTACAATGACTAAGCAAAGTATAACTATACCAGTGTTGATGGACTCAAAACATCTACCACTTTGGTAACGGCTCCTGAGATGCAGTTTACTCAGCTCACTATAAAGAGTACTCATACAGTGGACCTGCCTGCTTCTTCATTAGATCTCCATGCTGGAGATTGTGTTTGTTGCTGGGCCAATTTTATGCAGCCAGGCCACTGTTAAACCCAAAGGGTTCGAAGGACTTTACATCAATTTCTCATATTAGCATACTGTTGCAGAGAGTAGAGGAGCCTGGGTACGTGAGTACAGGGTGGCAGGAGAATGACAGCATATTTAGGAATATGCCTACATCAACAGATTTTATATTCATTGAGACTGCATTAATGTCAAAATGTTTAATCTGTGCTAGACCATAAGTGAGTGTAATTTATCCACCTATTGCCCAAATATTTGTATTCATACAGTATTATGCTATGTGGGGATTGTCTCTTATATTTATAGAGCACACATCAGAGGGAAACACACTCCTTTGCAGTTGTTCCTGTCATATATACCTGGAGAGCGTTTACTGGACAACTCAGGGATCCGGTCTGCTTAGTTTGCACTACATTACAGTGCTTGAATACATGTGAGTGTATTTGATTCAAAATTGTATATCTAGCATATATTTGCAGAATCACGCTATGTTGGTGCCTTCTCCCTTTTCTATAGATCTGTTTTGAAGTGGATTGCCATTACCCTGAGGAGAGCAGCCTGCTAAACTCTGTGTGTGTTTCCGAAAACACACATTTTAATTGGACTTTTATTTACACATATTTAATCCTTTTTTCTAATTTTTGCACCTTGAAGTATATCTATATAGGTTATATTTTATATATGCATTATTGTAATTTGTATTTACACACTAAATATCTACATATCACTTATTGCAATTCTGAGTAACAATTTATACCAAATATTTGTTTCCACAGTCATTGAAGATTGGTTAATCTTAAAGTGATAGTGCCCCTTTTTACACTTTATTGTGTTTAATAGACACTTTGAGTATCTATTCACACCAAGCATCTGAGTCTTTACTTGTGCAGAATTGTACAATTTTAAAGTGATAGCACCCCTATTTACACTGTTTTGTGTTAACCTTGTTTTAACCATTGTCTGTCAAGTCCTATAAAAAAGAACCACACTATACAGTTTGAATATATTTCCCCCTCGGCACTTCCAGATATGTACGCGGATTTCCAAGATGTATTTTCCAAACAGAAAGCAGAGATCCTTCCTCCACATCGAGAATGGGACTGTGCTATCAACCTGCTTCCTGGAGCACCTATTCCTAAGGGGAAGACTTATCCTATTTCTCACTCTGAATCCAAAGCTTTGGAGGAGTACATTTCTGAAAATGTTGAGCGAGGGTTTATCCGTCCATTCTCTTCCCCTGCTGGGACTGGGTTCTTCTTTATTGAGAAGAAGGAAGGGGGTCTCAGACCTTGTATAGACTACCAGGAATTGAACTGAATCACTGTTAAGGACTCTTACTCTTTTCCACTCATCCTTGAGCTTTTTGATTATCTAAGAGATGCCATGATATATACCAAATTAGACTTATGTGGGGCTTAAAATCTCATACACTTCAAGGAAGGAGATGAATGGAAAACCACTTTCAATACTCGCCTGGGACATTTTGAATTCCAAGTAATGCCCATATGGACTTTGTAATGTTCCAGCTGTGTTTCAGCGCTTCATTAACAAAGTATTTTGGGACTTTATAAATAAGTTCATTATCATATACTTATATACTCTAAGAACCTGAGTGAACATAAACAGCATGTCAATGTGGTACTACAGAGACTACGGGAGAATCGTCCCTATACCAAGTTGGAAAAATGCCTTTTCACCAATTCCCTTTCTGGGTTATATCATCTCATCCTCTGGATTTGCTAAGGATCCCTCAGAATTAGCCGTAATCCAGCAATGGCCATAACCTACCTCCCAAAAGGGGATTCAATGCATCCTGGGTTTTGCGAACTACTACAGATGCTTCATCCAGGGTTTCTCTTCCATCACCGCACCCATTGTGGCCCTTACCAAGAAATCCACCTCCTGTAAGACATGGTCCAAGAAAGCCATGGAAGCCTTTCAGAAACTTAAACAGCTTTTTAGTACAGCCCCGATTCTGCAACATCCAGATCCTTCTCTTCATTATATATTTGGATGCTTTAGATGTGGCTGCAGGGGCAGTTCTCTCTCAGAGAAATCCTAAATCCAGACGAATACACCCTGTGGCATTCTTTTTGAAGAAATTCTCAAAATCTGAAAATAATTATGATGTTACTAACAGAGAACTTCTAGATATCAAACTGGACCTAGTAAAGAGGAGACATTTACTCTAGGGCACTTCCATGCCATTCTTAATCTTGACCGATCACAAGAATCTCATATACCTAGAGATTGCCAAATGTCTCACAACCTGACAAGCCCGGGGTTCACTGTTCTTTTCTTGGTTCAGTTATAACCTATCGTATATACCAGGCTCCAAAAATAAAAAAGCGGATGTTCTGCCAATAAGATTTCTCATCAATATTTTTATGGACTGTTACATCCACTCAAAATACCAAAACAACTGTGGACACATTTGAGAATGGATTTCATCACTGATTTACCTAATTCAAGAGGAAACACCACCATCTTGGTAATTGTGGATAGATTTTCCAAAATGGCGCATTTATTACCCCTAAGGAACCTTCCATCTGCCAAAGAGTTAGCAACTTGTTTCATACCACAAATCATACAACTCCATGGGTTACCCAGTAATATAGTTTCTGAAAGAGGTACCCAGTTTGTATCAAGATTCTGGAAAGCTGTATGCCAAAATCTAGGAATTACAGTTTCTCTTTCTTCTGCCTATCAACCGCCGTCTAATGGCCAAACAGAGAGTAAATCAAGATCTGGAAGCCTACTTAAGGTACTATATTTCAGCCACCCATGATAATTGGACTGAACTACTACTACCTTTGACTGAATTCAGTTGTACCTATCACTCTGCCCACCGAATGTCACCCTTTTTGGCTGCGTTTGGCTTTCAACCAAGAAACTTTTCTCTTGAACTACAGTCCACTGGGGTACCTGCTGCAGACCACAGAACTCAATTACTTGAAAAACAGTCATACGTCAGGTATTACAGTTCATTAATGACCGTTATCAAATGACTGCTAACCGTAAATGGCGAGTACCTCCAGATTATCAGGTAGGTGATTTGGTATGGCTTTCCACTAAACAAATTAAACTCAAACAACCCTCAGATAAACTAGGTCCCAGATTTTTTGGCCCATTCTGCATACTCTGTCGAGTAAACTCAAGTTGCCTTCCTCTCTTCGGATACATCCAGTGTTTCATGTTTCCCTATTGAAACCTGCTATATGCAACCAGTACACCAAAATGATACAGTCTCTTGCTTCAGTACTTGTTGATGGGGAACCTGAATATGAAGTTTTCAAAATATTAAACTCTCGCATTCGTAATCGGCAACTACAATATCTTGTAGACTGGAAGAGGTATCCCATCTCTGAGAGGTGCTGGATTCCTGCCCAAGATCTCCATGCCCCTCTTTTGGCATTCATGCACATGAATTGTTATGTTCGTTCACTTTTGAACTTTAAATATCCTGAAGCTGTTATTCACAAAATAAAAGTTAGGTTTTACAAAAGAACCTGCCTGGTGCTCCTGTTTTGCTACACATTTCCAAGGTTATCGAAGAGGAAGGTGAGCACAGGCACACTGGTCACGGATCGGACTTTAGGAGGCTAAGAGGCTGGAGACCGGGTGAGAAGGAACATACCAGCGTGACATCATCAGATACCCCCTGGAGGTATCTGATGCTGTGGGAGCTCCCGTGTAAGACACATCAGATGTAAGCTTCAAGCAACTCCTGTGGACCGACCTAGCCGACAGGAATGAATATCGCATAACTCAATGTAGTTGACACCCAACGGACCGGTAAGCCTCTAGCGCAAACAGCGCACAGTTTAATTTACCACAGTGATTTGTGACAGAGACACAACCTAACATAAGCCTCCTAAGTATTTACCTCAAGTTGGTTTAACCTATTAGGTGCTGAGACTAGAACTTACATACATTTCTAAGGGCTCCTTATGTTATGTGTGCTGTGTATGTCTATGTTAAAGCCATTTGCCTTTCTATCTAACTGAGATAGTTATTATGTGCTTTGTAATGTATTTTTGATGTGTTTTGTGCAACTTTTTTGTTTCATGAAACAGTTAACTAGAGCTCTGAAGTAATGGTAATCATTCTAGTATAAATCACGAATGCGCTCAAGCAATTGCATTTATTTTCAACTTGTAATACAAGCTATAAGCCCAACGAGAGCAAACAGTTGTGAATTAAACCGTTTATCGCTCGCAACGCAAATGATTGTCCTCCACTCATAATCTGGCACACAACATGGGTACATGCGGTTTTATATATAGATGACAGAGAATTTTTAATGCAATTTTCTCTTTAAGGTTCACTTCAACGACATATTATATTGGATGTTAAGATCAGTTATAGAGAAGGCTGCAATGTAATTTCTCAGT
>NC_069499.1:29737374-29789874 GCF_027579735.1 Bombina bombina | reverse complement strand
AAGCTTGAGAACCTCCATGTGTTACTTGGGGAGGTATTAGCTGCTCTGAATGACTGTGACACAATTGCAGTGCCAGAGAAATTGTGTAGGCTGGATAAATACTATGCAGTGCCGGTGAGTACTGATGTTTTTCCAATACCTAAAAGGCTTACAGAAATTATTAGTAAGGAGTGGGATAGACCCGGTGTGCCCTTTTCCCCACCTCCTATATTTAGAAAAATGTTTCCAATAGATGCCACTACATGGGACTTATGGCAGACAGTCCCTAAGGTGGAGGGAGCAGTTTCTACTTTAGCAAAGCGTACCACTATCCCGGTTGAGGACAGTTGTGCTTTTTCAGATCCAATGGATAAAAAATTAGAGGGTTACCTTAAGAAAATGTTTATTCAACAAGGTTTTATTTTACAGCCCCTTGCATGCATTGAGCCTGTCACTGCTTTGGCGGCGTTCTGGTTTGAGGCCCTGGAAGAGGCCATCCATACAGCTCCATTGACTGAAATTATTGACAAGCTTAGAACTCTTAAGCTAGCTAACTCATTTGTTTCTGATGCCATTGTTCATTTGACTAAACTAACGGCTAAGAATTCCGGATTCGCCATCCAGGCGCGTAGGGCGCTATGACTTAAATCCTGGTCAGCTGATGTGACTTCAAAGTCTAAATTACTTAACATTCCTTTCAAGGGGCAGACCTTATTCGGGCCTGGTTTGAAAGAAATTATTGCTGACATTACTGGAGGTAAGGGTCATACCCTTCCTCAGGACAGGGCCAAAACAAGGTCCAAACAGTCTAATTTTCGTGCCTTTCGAAATTTCAAGGCAGGTGCAGGATCAGCTCTACTTCAAAACAAGAGGGAACTTTTCCTCAATCTAAGCAGGCCTGGAAACCTACCCAGTCCTGGAACAAGGGCAAGCAGGCCAGAAAGCCTGCTGCTGCCTCCAAGACAGCATGAAGGAGCGGCCCCCTATACGACAACGGATCTAGTAGGGGACAGACTCTCTCTCTTAGCCCAGGCGTGGGCAAGAGATGTTTAGGATCCCTGGGCGTTGGAGATCATATCTCAGGGATATCTTCTGGACTTCAAAGCTTCTCCCCCACAAGGGAGATTTCACCTTTCAAGATTATCTGCAAACCAGATAAAGAAAGAGGCATTCCTAAGCTGCGTGCAAGACCTCCTTGTAATGGGAGTGATCCATCCAGTTCCGCGGACGGAACAAGGACAGGGGTTTTATTCAAATCTGTTTGTGGTTCCCAAAAAAGAGGGAACCTTCAGACCAATTTTGGATCTAAAGATCCTAAACAAATTCCTCAGAGTTAAATCATTCAAGATGGAAACTATTCGAACCATTTTACCCATGATCCAAGAGGGTCAGTACATGACCACAGTGGACTTAAAGGATGCCTACCTTCACATTCCGATCCACAAGAATCATCATCAGTTCCTGAGGTTTGCCTTTCTAGACAGGCATTACCAGTTTGTAGCTCTTCCATTCGGGTTGGCTACAGCCCCAAGAATTTTTACAAAGGTTCTGGGCTCACTTCTGGCGGTTCTAAGACTGCGAGGCATAGCGGTGGCTCCTTACCTAGACGACATCCTGATACAGGTGTCAAGCTTTCAAATTGCCAAGTCTCATACAGAGATAGTTCTGGCATTTCTGAGGTCGCATGGGTGGAAAGTGAACGAAGAAAATAGTTCTCTATCTCCTCTCACAAGGGTTTCCTTACTAGGGACTCTGATAGATTCTATAGAAATGAAAATTTACCTGACGGAGTCCAGGTTATCAAAACTTCTAAATGCTTGCCATGTTCTTCACTCCATTCCGCGCCCCACGGAGGCTCAGTGCATGGAAGTAATCGGCTTAATGGTAGCGGCGATGGACATAGTGCCATTTGCGCGCCTGCATCTCAGACCGCTGCAATTATGCATGCTCAGTCAGTGGAATGGGGATTACACAGATTTGTCCCCTCTACTAAATCTGGATCAGGAGACAAGAGATTCTCTTCTCTGGTGGTTATCTCGGGTCCATCTGTCCAAAGGTATGACCTTTCGCAGGCCAGATTGGACCATTGTAACAACAGACGCCAGCCTTCTAGGTTGGGGTGCAGTCTGGAACTCCCTGAAGGCTCAGGGTTCATGGACTCAGGAGGAGAAACTCCTCCCAATAAATATTCTGGAGTTAAGAGCAATATTCAATGCTCTTCTAGCTTGGCCTCAGTTAGCAACACTGAGGTTCATCAGATTTCAGTCGGACAACATCACGACTGTGGCTTACATCATCCATCAAGGGGGGACCAGGAGTTCCCTAGCGATGTCAGAAGTCTCCAAGATAATTCGCTGGGCAGAGACTCACTCTTGCCACCTATCAGCGATCCATATCCCAGGGGTAGAGAACTGGGAGGCGGATTTTCTAAGTCGTCAGACTTTTCATCCGGGGGAGTGGGAACTCCATCCGGAGGTGTTTGCTCAATTGGTTCTCCGTTGGGGCAAACCAGAACTGGATCTCATGGCGTCTCGCCAGAACGTCAAGCTTCCTTGTTACGGATCCAGGTCCAGGGACCCAGAAGCGGCACTGATAGATGCTCTAGCAGCGCCTTTGTTCTTCAACCTGGCCTATGTGTTTCCACCGTTTCCTCTGCTCCCTCGTCTGATTGCCAAAATCAAACAGGAGAGAGCATTGGTGATATTGATAGCGCCTGCGTAGCCACGCAGGACCTGGTATGCAGACCTAGTGGACATGTCATCCTTTCCACCATGGACTCTGCCTCTGAGACAAGACCTTCTAATACAAGGTCCTTTCAATCATCCAAATCTACTTTCTCTGAGACTGACTGCATGGAGATTGAACGCTTGATCCTATCAAAGCGTGGCTTCTCCGAGTCAGTAATTGATACCTTAATACAGGCACGAAAGCCTGTCACCAGGAAAATTTACCACAAGATTTGGCGTAAATATCTTCATTGGTGTGAATCCAATAATTACTCATGGAGTAGGGTTAGGATTCCTAGGATATTGTCCTTCCTCCAAGAGGGTTTGGACAAAGGACTATCAGCTAGTTCTTTAAAGGGACAGATTTCTGCTCTGTCTATTCTTTTACACAAACGTCTGGCAGAAGTTCCAGACGTTCAGGCATTTTGTCAGGCTTTAGTTAGAATTAAGCCTGTGTTTAAACCTGTTGCTCCCCCATGGAGCTTAAACTTGGTTCTTAAAGTTCTTCAAGGGGTTCCGTTTGAACCCCTTCATTCTATTGATATCAAACTTCTATCATGGAAAGTTATTTTTCTGATGGCTATTTCCTCGGCTCGAAGAGTCTCGGAGTTATCTGCCTTACATTGTGATTCTCCTTATCTGATCTTTCATTCAGATAAAGTAGTTCTGCGTACAAAACCTGGGTTTTTACCTAAGGTGGTTTCTAACAAGAATATCAATCAAGAGATTGTTGTTCCATCATTATGCCCTAATCCTTCTTCAAAGAAGGAACATCTTTTGCATAATCTAGACGTAGTCCGTGCATTGAAGTTTTACTTGCAGGCTACTAAAGATTTTCGCCAAACATCTCACCTGTTTGTTATTTACTCTGCCACAAAGAAAAACATGGAGCGCTAGCGTATGTAAAACATAACCTTTATTGTGGTTATTTAAAATTAGGACATAGTCAATCAAAAAAGGACAGAGATGGGATACCTCTGGCTGGCAGGCTTACGCGTTTCGGCAAAGCCGTAATCATAGCATACTATGCCAGCCACAGGTGTGCTTTATATACAAAATTAGAAACAACACCATTGGTTAAAAGGACATGTCATTTAAAACAACAATACGCCCAGAGAGATTTTTGCATTTAACCCCTTATATCTCGGAGGTGAAAGAACAGATCTATCTTATATTACATTATGAGTATATATAGGTATTTTGGAGACATGTATGGGGTTATTCACAATAAATAAATCGTCATTTTTAGATGTTAAATAAATAGTTATTTAGTTATGTTCGCTACCTTTAGATCACAGTCACAGTTAATCCCGTCATATCCATAGCCTATAGTAACGGCCTTCTATTAAAACAAATTTAAACTAGTCAAATTGTACATCCGTTTCATAGTACAAATATGCATTATCATTACTTAAAAACAAAGTATCAGTATAATGATCTCAGGTTGTGTGTCAGTCAGATATGAGGAGCGTTAAGTATTTATTTTATGTATTATTGAACGATGTTACTTAATATCTTACAATTTTATAGATATTATGAAAAAGATGGGATCGGGTGTTATTATTCCCAATAGTTTATAAGGTCGAATTCTGAATTCAGGCCTTTTGGTAACCTTGTATCCATTTTTAGGATCCACAGCATTTCTCTCTTAGATAGAGTTACTCCACGGTCACCTCCTCTTTTTGGTTTAGGAACCATATCTATTGGTTGCCATGAAAAGCATGTAAGGTCCTTATTATGAACCTGAGCAAAATGATGCACCACAGGGGTAGTTGCCTTGCCCCTCCTGATAGTAGACAAGTGTTCAATAATTCTTGTTCTAATGTCTCTAGTGGTGAGCCCGATGTACTGTTTTCCACATACCGTACAAGTTACACAGTAGATGACAAAGGTAGAGGTGCAATTGAGACAGAAATTAATCTCATAGGTCTTCCCTGTTACAGTAGAGGTAAAGTGTTCTGACATGGTTAAATAATCACATGCTCCACATCTTGAGCTTCCACATTTGTAGGAGCCTTTACAACTGAGCCAGGCACTCCCCTGGGTGATAGTCTTCGGTAAGACTGTTGGGGACAATATATTGCCTAAGCTCTTGTTTCGTCGGTATGAGCATCTAAGCCCTTCTTTAACACATTGTGTCAGTCTATCGTCTGCTATTAGCATACCAAAATGGTATTTGACGATTCTGCATACTTCCTCATACTGTGCACTGTATTCAGTGACAAATGTAACTCCCTTCTGGGCCTTCCCATTTGTCTGGTTTGATTTGTCCCTTAACAAATCACATCTGTCCATTCTATCCACCTCTTTTTGGGCCCTATTTATTGCCTTTCTAGGATAACCTCTCTGAGATAAGCGTTTTCTTACTTCCATCATTTGGTTGGCACTCTCATTGGCCTCGGAACAATTCCGTTTGGCCCTTATGAGTTGTCCCTTGGCTATAGCATACGGCACATGTTTGGGGTGGCAGCTTCTTGCATGTAGTAGTGAGTTGCCTGATATAGGCTTTCTATATAGGCTTGTCTCAATCCGACCATCAGGAGTCCCACTCAGTACTACATCCAAAAAGTTAATCTTGGTCCTTTGAGTTTCACTTGTAAATTTTAGACCGATGTCATTGTCATTGAGTTTCCCTAGAAACTTTTCCAAATCATCAGAGCTTCCCTCCCAGATAAGGATTAGATCATCTATAAAGCGGCGGTAAAAGGTAATGCAACCACGGAGGGGGTTCTTATCTCCAAAGATGTGGGACAGCTCCCACCAACCCATGAATAGGTTGGCGTAGGAGGGGGCAAACTTCGCCCCCATAGCTGTCCCACATCTTTGGAGATAGAACACACCCTCGAATTCGAAAAAGTTATGAGTTAACAAGAACTCAGCCACTTGTAGTACATATCTCTGAAAACCTTCAGTAAGGGAGGACCAACCCCTGAGGAAGAATGACATGGCCTCCAATCCTTTTGAATGGGGAATGGAGGAATAGAGGGCTGTGACATCTATGGTGACCCACTGGTTATTATCTTCCACCCATGCAACATCTTTTATTAGATTCATTAGGTGCTTGGTGTCCCTGAGATAGCTAGGGAGGGCTTCAACAAAGGGATGTAGAATCATGTCCAGCCATTGAGACAAGCGTTCAAAGAGAGACCCTATACCACTTACTATAGGTCGTCCCTTCACATCCGTGAGGGACTTATGCACCTTAGGTAGATGATGGAATACTGGAGTGACCGGATGTTCCACAAATATATATGACATAGTGTCCTGGTCAATATAGCCATTTTCCATTCCATCATCTAAAAGGTGCATAAGTTCTCTCTTGAACCGGCTTGTAGGGTTCGTGGTTAGAACTGAATAGCATTGTCTGTCATCCAGTTGGCGCATTGCCTCATTGACATATTGCGCCCTATTCATTACCACCACTGAACCACCCTTGTCTGCATTTTTTATGACCAGATCGTGGTTATTGGCCAGGGAGGACAACGCTTCCCTTTCAATTCTATTCAAATTATTTTTAGTATTTCGGCCAGTAGTATCAGCCAAAAGCTTAAGATCACGCTCCACTCTTTTATAGAAATTTTCAATTACATTCCCCCTGCTTTGTATTGGGTAGAATTTAGAGGGAGGTTTTAAGCTCCTTGCTTTGCTAGTGGTTTGCAAAGATTCAAGTCCCTCGCTTTCCAGCATGAGAGTGTTTAGTGAAACCAAGTCACATGATTCGGGAAAACTTAGATCAGTATTTAGATTGGTGGTAACCCATTTGGGACCCTCCCCTTCACAAATAGACAAAGTATCATTGCCTGAAAAATGACCCTTTAATGTTACATTTCGGATTAACCGATTCACATCAATGATAGTATGAAAGAGATTAAAATTCATGGTTGGTACAAAGCCCAAACCAAGACTTAATACACGTATCTGGGCATCTGTTAACACAGTATCTGAAAGGTTTATAACACATGTCATTTGTATTTTGTTTGATTCCTCGTTTCCCTCAACCTGTATCCTGGTTTCTGTTGGCCTCTGCCCCTTCCCCCTCTGTCTGGATTGCTCTGGGGCAAGGAAAAAACCTGTTGCAAATGTTCTTGCCCAATATCTAAGTTGGTGGATTTAGCTTGTCCGCCCCTGGGTTCTGTTAATACCTTGGCTGGTTCACTGGCTTTATATTTACTCCCTGTCTCCCTTTGTCCATTATTCTGATTAGAAATCGTATTTATATGTGTTGTTGTATGAACATTTGTGGGTTCAACCTGGCTATTTTTTAGAATACCTCTCGGTGCTGCAGTCTCATCCCCACTAGCACTATCTCCTGACTCTGCCTCAGTGTCGGAAAATGTCACTTGGGTTTGTCTCCTACCCCTCCTATTGCGTCTCCCTCTACTACGGTTCTGTTGTCTGCGAATCTGAGTTCGTCTTGTCCGGTTCCACACATAAACTGAGTCTGTGTCATAGTCTGTCTGGTCGCGTATGTATTTATTGTGTTTAGTGTCAATCACTGATTTCTTAACCTCAAAAATTGTATTCTTTAAAACCATGTCAAATCTGCCATAATCTATGTCATTTTTTCTGGAATTGAGTTCTGTTTGTATTTCACATATGTTATCTCTAACACACGACAGCATTTTTGTTTTATATTCACAGAGCAATAACATTAATCTCACAGAACATTCTGTTAGTATCATGTTCCAAGCTTTTATAAATTCAGAGTCATTAGTATCAAATGTAGGATACTTGTTAATTCGTAGTCCTCTTGGGACAATACACAACTCAATATACTTATTCATAGACCAAATTTCCCATTGTAGCTTTATTTCTCTGATTTTAAGCTTTTCCATGTCATCAAAAAGTTCCCCTAAAGAGGAATAAGCTTTGTCAGTTGAGAAAATTCTGGACAGTTCTGTATCCGGTTCACCTCCAGTCTCTATCGGTAATAGTGAAAAATATTGAGAGACCATAGCATTGTCCATATTAGAGTCCCCCTGCATGTTTAGGAACTGACCTCTCGAGCGCTGCCCAGATGCGCTAATAGATACACAATACCAAAAGCAAAATGAGAGGATCAGTTACAAAAACAAGAACAAAGTAGATGTTGCAAAGAAAACTTTTTTCCTTCATGCACCGCAGCAAACCAAAACTGCAGTGTACCCAGAGCAAGTGTACATTTCAATCTTTATGTAGTAGAGATAATCAGAAAGATACAGTCTCACCTCTGCTGTCTTCCACCCGGGGAGCTTTAAACTTACAGCAGGATCCTTTCCAAGTAGAGCCGGCGTCATATACACCTTTATCTTGATCTGTATCTCCGTATCTCGTCCACCGCTACCCGGCACTTTTCCAGAGGCACCGTGCTTCCGCGCCCACCAGGGGGCGTGTCCAAGTTACAACGGATGATCCTCCAACCGGATAGCTAAACAGGTACCACGTGCGCCATCACTTCAGACGCCTCCACTCAGTATCCTCCAATCCTCAGGCTGCCTTTTGTTGCGCCTCTCTATACGGACCAATAATGGGGCTCCACTGGTATCTCAGCGTTCTGTGCTCAGTGTTCAGCGTAGTGGTATTCAGCATATGCTCTGGGGATAATTTGCAGCATACAATGCAGGGACACTAGCGCTCTCAGGGCAAGGAAATCCACCACAAAGAAAAACATGGAGCGCTAGCGTATGTAAAACATAACCTTTATTGTGGTTATTTAAAATTAGGACATATAGTCAATCAAAAAAGGACAGAGATGGGATACCTCTGGCTGGCAGGCCTACGCGTTTCGGCAAAGCCGTAATCATAGCATACTATGCCAGCCACAGGTGTGCTTTATATACAAAATTAGAAACAACACCATTGGTTAAAAGGACATGTCATTTAAAACAACAATACGCCCAGAGAGATTTTTGCATTTAACCCCTTATATCTCGGAGGTGAAAGAACAGATCTATCTTATATTACATTATGAGTATATATAGGTATTTTGGAGACATGTATGAGGTTATTCACAATAAATAAATCGTCATTTTTAGATGTTAAATAAATAGTTATTTAGTTATGTTCGCTACCTTTAGATCACAGTCACAGTTAATCCCGTCATATCCATAGCCTATAGTAACGGCCTTCTATTAAAACAAATTAAAACTAGTCAAATTGTACATCCGTTTCATAGTACAAATATGCATTATCATTACTTAAAAACAAAGTATCAGTATAATGATCTCAGGTAGTGTGTCAGTCAGATATGAGGAGCGTTAAGTATTTATTTTATGTATTATTGAACGATGTTACTTAATATCTTACAATTTTATAGATATTATGAAAAAGATGGGATCGGGTGTTATTATTCCCAATAGTTTATAAGGTCGAATTCTGAATTCAGACCTTTAGGTAACCTTGTATCCATTTTTAGGATCCACAGTATTTCTCTCTTAGATAGAGTTACTCCACGGTCACCTCCTCTTTTTGGTTTAGGAACCATATCTATTGGTTGCCATGAAAAGCATGTAAGGTCCTTATTATGAACCTGAGCAAAATGATGCACCACAGGGGTAGTTGCCTTGCCCCTCCTGATAGTAGACAAGTGTTCAATAATTCTTGTTCTAATGTCTCTAGTGGTGAGCCCGATGTACTGTTTTCCACATACTGTACAAGTTACACAGTAGATGACAAAGGTAGAGGTGCAATTGAGACAGAAATTAATCTCATAGGTCTTCCCTGTTACAGTAGAGGTAAAGTGTTCTGACATGGTTAAATAATCACATGCTCCACATCTTGAGCTTCCACATTTGTAGGAGCCTTTACAACTGAGCCAGGCACTCCCCTGGGTGAGAGTCTTCGGTAAGACTGTTGGGGACAATATATTGCCTAGGCTCTTGTTTCGTCGGTATGAGCATCTAAGCCCTTCTTTAACACATTGTGTCAGTCTATCGTCTGCTATTAGCATACCATGTGACTTGGTTTCACTAAACACTCTCATGCTGGAAAGCGAGGGACTTGAATCTTTGCAAACCACTAGCAAAGCAAGGAGCTTAAAACCTCCCTCTAAATTCTACCCAATACAAAGCAGGGGGAATGTAATTGAAAATTTCTATAAAAGAGTGGAGCGTGATCTTAAGCTTTTGGCTGATACTACTGGCCGAAATACTAAAAATAATTTGAATAGAATTGAAAGGGAAGCGTTGTCCTCCCTGGCCAATAACCACGATCTGGTCATAAAAAATGCAGACAAGGGTGGTTCAGTGGTGGTAATGAATAGGGCGCAATATGTCAATGAGACAATGCGCCAACTGGATGACAGACAATGCTATTCAGTTCTAACCACGAACCCTACAAGCCGGTTCAAGAGAGAACTTATGCACCTTTTAGATGATGGAATGGAAAATGGCTATATTGACCAGGACACTATGTCATATATATTTGTGGAACATCCGGTCACTCCAGTATTCCATCATCTACCTAAGGTGCATAAGTCCCTCACGGATGTGAAGGGACGACCTATAGTAAGTGGTATAGGGTCTCTCTTTGAACGCTTGTCTCAATGGCTGGACATGATTCTACATCCCTTTGTTGAAGCCCTCCCTAGCTATCTCAGGGACACCAAGCACCTAATGAATCTAATAAAAGATGTTGCATGGGTGGAAGATAATAACCAGTGGGTCACCATAGATGTCACAGCCCTCTATTCCTCCATTCCCCATTCAAAAGGATTGGAGGCCATGTCATTCTTCCTCAGGGGTTGGTCCTCCCTTACTGAAGGTTTTCAGAGATATTTACTACAAGTGGCTGAGTTCTTGTTAACTCATAACTTTTTCGAATTCGAGGGTGTGTTCTATCTCCAAAGATGTGGGACAGCTATGGGGGCGAAGTTTGCCCCCTCCTACGCCAACCTATTCATGGGTTGGTGGGAGCTGTCCCACATCTTTGGAGATAAGAACCCCCTCCGTGGTTGCATTACCTTTTACCGCCGCTTTATAGATGATCTAATCCTTATCTGGGAGGGAAGCTCTGATGATTTGGAAAAGTTTCTAGGGAAACTCAATGACAATGACATCGGTCTAAAATTTACAAGTGAAACTCAAAGGACCAAGATTAACTTTTTGGATGTAGTACTGAGTGGGACTCCTGATGGTCGGATTGAGACAAGCCTATATAGAAAGCCTATATCAGGCAACTCACTACTACATGCAAGAAGCTGCCACCCCAAACATGTGCCGTATGCTATAGCCAAGGGACAACTCATAAGGGCCAAACGGAATTGTTCCGAGGCCAATGAGAGTGCCAACCAAATGATGGAAGTAAGAAAACGCTTATCTCAGAGAGGTTATCCTAGAAAGGCAATAAATAGGGCCCAAAAAGAGGTGGATAGAATGGACAGATGTGATTTGTTAAGGGACAAATCAAACCAGACAAATGGGAAGGCCCAGAAGGGAGATACATTTGTCACTGAATACAGTGCACAGTATGAGGAAGTATGCAGAATCGTCAAATACCATTTTGGTATGCTAATAGCAGACGATAGACTGACACAATGTGTTAAAGAAGGGCTTAGATGCTCATACCGACGAAACAAGAGCTTAGGCAATATATTGTCCCCAACAGTCTTACCGAAGACTATCACCCAGGGGAGTGCCTGGCTCAGTTGTAAAGGCTCCTACAAATGTGGAAGCTCAAGATGTGGAGCATGTGATTATTTAACCATGTCAGAACACTTTACCTCTACTGTAACAGGGAAGACCTATGAGATTAATTTCTGTCTCAATTGCACCTCTACCTTTGTCATCTACTGTGTAACTTGTACGGTATGTGGAAAACAGTACATCGGGCTCACCACTAGAGACATTAGAACAAGAATTATTGAACACTTGTCTACTATCAGGAGGGGCAAGGCAACTACCCCTGTGGTGCATCATTTTGCTCAGGTTCATAATAAGGACCTTACATGCTTTTCATGGCAACCAATAGATATGGTTCCTAAACCAAAAAGAGGAGGTGACCGTGGAGTAACTCTATCTAAGAGAGAAATGCTGTGGATCCTAAAAATGGATACAAGGTTACCTAAAGGCCTGAATTCAGAATTCGACCTTATAAACTATTGGGAATAATAACACCCGATCCCATCTTTTTCATAATATCTATAAAATTGTAAGATATTAAGTAACATCGTTCAATAATACATAAAATAAATACTTAACGCTCCTCATATCTGACTGACACACAACCTGAGATCATTATACTGATACTTTGTTTTTAAGTAATGATAATGCATATTTGTACTATGAAACGGATGTACAATTTGACTAGTTTAAATTTGTTTTAATAGAAGGCTGTTACTATAGGCTATGGATATGACGGGATTAACTGTGACTGTGATCTAAAGGTAGCGAACATAACTAAATAACTATTTATTTAACATCTAAAAATGACGATTTATTTATTGTGAATAACCTCATACATGTCTCCAAAATACCTATATATACTCATAATGTAATATAAGATAGATCTGTTCTTTCACCTCCGAGATATAAGGGGTTAAATGCAAAAATCTCTCTGGGCGTATTGTTGTTTTAAATGACATGTCCTTTTAACCAATGGTGTTGTTTCTAATTTTGTATATAAAGCACACCTGTGGCTGGCATAGTATGCTATGATTACGGCTTTGCCGAAACGCGTAAGCCTGCCAGCCAGAGGTATCCCATCTCTGTCCTTTTTTGATTGACTATGTCCTAATTTTAAATAACCACAATAAAGGTTATGTTTTACATACGCTAGCGCTCCATGTTTTTCTTTGTGGTGGATTTCCTTGCCCTGAGAGCGCTAGTGTCCCTGCATTGTATGCTGCAAATTATCCCCAGAGCATATGCTGAATACCACTACGCTGAACACTGAGCACAGAACGCTGAGATACCAGTGGAGCCCATTTATTGGTCCGTATAGAGAGGCGCAACAAAAGGCAGCCTGAGGATTGGAGGATACTGAGTGGAGGCGTCTGAAGTGATGGCGCACGTGGTACCTGTTTAGCTATCCGGTTGGAGGATCATCCGTTGTAACTTGGACACGCCCCCTGGTGGGCGCGGAAGCACGGTGCCTCTGGAAAAGTGCCGGGTAGCGGTGGACGAGATACGGAGATACAGATCAAGATAAAGGTGTATATGACGCCGGCTCTACTTGGAAAGGATCCTGCTGTAAGTTTAAAGCTCCCCGGGTGGAAGACAGCAGAGGTGAGACTGTATCTTTCTGATTATCTCTACTACATAAAGATTGAAATGTACACTTGCTCTGGGTACACTGCAGTTTTGGTTTGCTGCGGTGCATGAAGGAAAAAAGTTTTCTTTGCAACATCTACTTTGTTCTTGTTTTTGTAACTGATCCTCTCATTTTGCTTTTGGTAT
Organism: Bombina bombina; assembly: GCF_027579735.1. Lineage (NCBI taxonomy): Eukaryota > Metazoa > Chordata > Amphibia > Anura > Bombinatoridae > Bombina > Bombina bombina. The sequence continues at coordinate 29,776,796 of NC_069499.1, read as the reverse complement.
TGTGTTATTTACTCTGGACAGAGGAGAGGTCAAAAGGCCTCGGCAACCTCTCTTTTCTTTTTGGCTTCGGAGTATAATCCATTTAGCATATGAGACTGCTGGACAGCAGCCCCCTGAAAGAATTACAGCTCATTCTACTAGAGCTGTGGCTTCCACCTGGGCCTTTAAAAATGAGGCCTCTGTTGAACAGATTTGCAAGGCTGCGACTTGGTCTTCGCTTCATACCTTTTAAAAATTTTTACAAATTTGATACTTTCGCTTCTTCGGAGGCTGTTTTTGGGAGAAAGGTTCTACAGGCAGTGGTTCCTTCCGTTTAAGTTCCTGCCTTGTCCCTCCCATCATCCGTGTACTTAAGCTTTGGTATTGGTATCCCACAAGTAATGGATGATCCGTGGACTGGATACACTTAACAAGAGAAAACATAATTTATGCTTACCTGATAAATTTATTTCTCTTGTAGTGTATCCAGTCCACGGCCCGCCCTGTCCTTTTAAGGCAGGTCTAAATTTTAATTAAACTTCAGTCACCACTGCACCCTATGGTTTCTCCTTTCTCGGCTTGTTTCGGTCGAATGACTGGATATGGCAGTTAGGGGAGGAGCTATATAGCAGCTCTGCTGTGGGTGATACTCTTGCAACTTCCTGTTGGGAAGGAGAATATCCCACAAGTAATGGATGATCCGTGGACTGGATACACTACAAGAGAAATAAATTTATCAGGTAAGCATAAATTATGTTTTTCATGTTCAAAGGTATTTATCTGAGATGGGCTCCAAAGTGTGTTTGTGTATATATTCATATGTACTGTATGTATGCATATACATCTATAAACACATAAATACACACATATATATATATACACACATCCACATATTTATATTTTTTAGCCCTTACGCGTTACGCTAGGAGGCCTATTTATCAAATGTCTGTCGGACCTGATCTGACAGTGCGGATCAGGTCCGACAGACATCGCTGAATGCGGAAAGCAATATGCTCTCCGTATTCAGCATTGCACCAGCAGCTCTTGTGAGCTACTGGGGCAACGCCGCCCCCTGCAGATTTGTGGCCAATCGGTCGCCAGCAGGGGGGGTGTCAATCAACCCGATCGTACTCGATCGGGTTGAATTGTGGCAATCTCTGTCCGCCTCATCAGAGCAGGCAGACAGGTTATGGAGAAGGCTCACCGGAAACACGGGCTCTCCGGAGCTTGATAAATGGGCCTCTTGGTCTTAATAACTCTCAGAGTTAGCATAGACATGATATTTCTTATCGAGACCTGCGCTAACTTTAGCATACTACTTGTAATCTAGCTTACAATATTTGTGCTTGTAATGAAGCATTTATATGTTTATAATGTTTAGTTATTGTCATTAATATTAAATTAATTAGGTGCCATCGCTACGTGGCTTTCCCACATTCCTACTAATACTGTTGATCAGTGGAGTTGCGCTAATAAATACAAAATGTCAAATTAATGTATTAACCATATTTTTATTGTAGCGTTTTTTATTTATTTAACATCTATAAGGATTCAGTGTGATAGAGAAAACCTGCCAACCAGACAAGTACAGTTGCGAATAGAAAAGGGCTCAATAGGTCAGACTGTGTAAGCGCCCACTTATATTAATTTCTCAATAGGAAAATTGTGTACAACATGTTGATGTAATTAAATCAGGAATACCTCTGATTCGCTGACAACTGTGCAGACCCACCTTGAAGGAAAACCTGTTCAGTAATTTCATCCATTGCATTGAACAGAAGAAAAACAAGTCAAGAAAAGTATTTTTATTATTCATTTTTTCTCATGGCCCCAAAGTATTGTAAGTGCTGGTTGCAATGTTTACCATTCACACTGCTGTATTTAAAGTAAAAAACTCAATCTTATTTAATAGAGTTTGCCTATTGCTTCCCCTGTTATCCAATTGTATATGGTCAATAGCCTGATAAGTAAAATCTCTTCTGGTTTGACACAATGGCCCCCAATGAATAAAACATCAAATTTAAACAATCTTTTAGCTAAAGCTTGTGTGCCATTATTTGTGGCAAATGGGCATCTGTTCATTGCCCAAAGTTATCAAAAAAGAGCCTATTTTACAATTCAGTTCTGACATGAAGAACAGACATGTCTTGATAACTTTGGGTACATTGATGGTGCCATATACCCAATTTATCAAAACTAACTTCTAAACCAATTGAATATTTACTACGGGACATTTATTTTTAGCTATATTGTAATGTTTTACCTTAATGCAAACGTGTGAAGCTTCTTTTGTCATTTATAATTCATTATGTCTAGCTTTATATTATTAACACGTGTGACCATGGAACCAAGGCAACAACATGAATTTCTATGGTATTTGCAAGCTCTGAGATTGCGGATTTCAAGTTATGTGTACGGCGTCATTAGTGAAGCTGACGAGCAAGTTGAAGGCTTGATAGCTTCAAACTCTGTAGGATTGTCAATATTTACTTGCAAAATGCTCTGAAATAAACTGGTGGACAAGGCTTGGCAATGAATATTTGATCACATTGAATTCATCGAATATTCATTGCCAAGCATTGTCCACCAGTTTATTTCATTACTTGACAGCTTCATAACTTTGCATTGAAATATGAGCGGAATATGATGCAAAGTTTGGGCGAGTTCACAGTGAGTGACTACAAATGTAATATGATCTTTGAGCATTCTGGATGCCCTTCCTACATATTATTTTATCACAGAAATTGCAAATACTTAAATAAATTACAAATGAGGTATTGCAGGTGAAATGTTGTTTAACCGCTTTGTTTCCAGGAATTTCAGAGAAAAGCTTGCCCAAATATTTAGCATTTTGCAAACACTCCATTTAAACAGAAATAGTGCCTTTGTTTTTTGAGTTTCCTATAAAAATTATATATATATATTTTTTTTATTTAAAATAGACAACCCAAGATTTTGATCTAGGCACATTTTGGTTTCTTTAATGCTACTATTTGGCCACCAAATACAATCAAATAAAAAAAATCAACTTTTTTTGCAAATTTGGGTCAGACACACAACTACTGCAGTCATAAAAGCTTATCCTGGATCCCCTATGTTCATAAATAATAGACATGAAAGTCTTTGCAATTTTTGAGCATTTAGAAGGCTGATAATTGCAGCTTCAAATTCCTGTGTTAATCAGTTAGCTTGCAAGGTTAAGTTTAGCTGTAGTGTTAAGATTGCACTCCTAACTAAACCTCCCACCCTCTGATCCCTCCCAAACAGCTCCCTTCCCTCCTTACCCTCTGACTGGTCACCACCACATCTTATGTACTGGCAGACATTCTGCCATTATGCAGTTAAGGGATTTTATTTTTTTAAATATTTATTTATTTTTTAGATTCCTGTAGTGTAGGGAACCCTCCTCACCCACCCATCTCCCTGATATCCATCAAAGAGCTCCCAAACCCTCCCAATACTCCTCACCATCTTTGTTCCTCACAGCTACTTATTATCTTTATTTTCTGTAGTGTAGTGGACCTCCTCACCACCCAATCTCCAAGATTGCTTATTTTTCAGCAGTGTAGGGTTTCCTTCCAGCTCATCTTAAGATCATTGCTACCTCTTCCTTTATAAATATTTTTCTGCAGTGTAGGAAACCTTGCAGCCCCCCCCCCTCTTCTGATGGGGCAACCCTCCCTGCACTAACGATGAGCGTTACAGAGAGTGACACAATTTCACTCTCTAATGATAAGCGATCTGTCTTCATATGGTACTATATGAAGACAGATGCGTTCTGCCCCCAGGTATAGTCTCTGCTGTCTAAGCTGACAGCGGGAAAAACAGCATGTGCTTCTGTGTTGAACGTAAGAACTACGTCCAAATGGCACAAGGGGTTCATTCTAAAATTGATATTTGTATAAGAAGAGGTGAAGTTGCTCCAGTGTGGGCATAATTGCGAGACTTACAGGGTTTTGTTCACACATTTAAAAAAAAACTGCCCTAGGCTGCAATGACAACTTGCATTCTATTACACTTCTCTTGGAAAAGTCTCTATTTAAACTATTGATAAGGGATTGGGCTCTACTGGATACAAATATAATATTATTTAAAATCTCATTGTTAAGAAGGGGATTTTTATCTAAAATAGGCAGATAAGGTATGTTTTGAGCATTCTCAGCAGCTATTATTCTGTTGGTATTTTGATCCTTTTAACCCTCTTGTAAAAACATCTCTATCAACAATACCAATGTCATGTGAAGTAACTCTCAATACATCCATGTAACCTCTGATGGTCCAATGTTTGTCTATTGTATTTATTGATATTACAACAATTCCTTTGTAATCTGCTATTTCGGTATAGCTTTCTTAACATGTGTGGGATGATATCAAGCAGCACGTAAGATATTATTATCTGTGATAGGTTTGTAAAATGTTTTTTGTAACAATTTTACCCTCATTTGTATATAATCTAGAAAAGGAATAGCTGTCTCAGAGGAACTAAAAGTAAAACATACATTTTTATCATTCATATTTATATATTTGACAATGACCTAAAGCTTTTCCATTCCTCAATTCCAGATAACTAATAAATCATCAATTTATTTAATAAGTTATATTGAACAATTTGAACAGATTATTCTCAGAAAATATTTGCTCATATTCAAAATGGTTGAAATATAAGTTGGTATAGAAAGGGTCATAATTTGCCCCCATCGTCGTACCACAATTTTGCAAAATATATTTCCCTTCGAACAAAAAATAAAGGAAGGTGCTTCAATGAGAAATTGAGTAAATCCTTAACTGTAATCCGTACAAAGTCTCAACATAGACATTAAAGCCTCCAGATCCTTTTCATGAGGAATACTTGAATAAAGCAATGTTACATCTATGGGGACCAATGAGCTTTGTTCATCTAGGAAAATAGTGTTTAATGTTCTCAATAGATCTTTAGTGTCCCTAATATGTCCAAGCATATTTAATACTATTGGCTGTAGGAAGGAATTTATGTAATCAAGAAATCTTTATCGTTTAACAAAAAGCCTCATGTAATTCATCTTATCTATAGCTATTGGGAATGGGTAAATGTTTCAGCACATTTCTTGCAAAATAAGGAATGCTGGTAATATTTATTCCTATCCCAGCGCTACGGAATTTGGCAGCGCTATACAAATAAATGATGATATTAATAATAATAATAATAATAATAATAATAATAAAAAATATATATATATATATGTATCTACATACATAGTTATATATAGGTATAGATATATACAGATATATATATATATATATATATATATATATACAGTGGGGCAAAAAAGTATTTAGTCAGCCACCAATTGTGCAAGTTCTCCCACTTAAGAAGATGAGAGAGGCCTGTAATTTTCATCATAGGTATACCTCAACTATTAAGACAAAATGTGAAAACAAATCCAGACAATCACATTGTCTGATTTGGAAAGAATTTATTTGCAAATTATGGTAGAAAATAAGTATTTGGTCAATATCAAAAGTTCATCTCAATACTTTGTTATATATCCTTTGTTGGCAATGACAGAGGTCAAACGTTTTCTGTAAGTCTTCACAAGGTTGTCACACACTGTTGCTGGTATGTTGGCCCATTACTGCATGCAGATCTCCTCTAGAGCAGGGATGTTTTGGGGCTGTCGCTGGGCAACACAGACTTTCAACTCCCTCCAAAGGTTTTATATGGGGTTGAGATCTGGAGACTGGCTAGGCCACTCCAGGACCTTGAAATGCTTCTTACGAAGCCACTCCTTCAGTCATCCTGTTCGCTTTGCAGAGAAACAGCCCCAAAGCATGATGTTGCCACCCCATGCTTCACAGTAAGTATGGTGTTCTTTGGTTGCAACTCAGCATTCTCTCTCCTCCAAACACAGCGAGTTGTGTTTCTACCAAACAGTTCTACTTTGGTTTCATCTGACCATATGACATTTTCCCAATCCGCTGCTCTCTAGCATACTTCAGACGGGCCCGGACATGTACTGGCTTATGCAAGGGGACACGTCTGGCACTGCAGGATCTGAGTCCCTGGCGGCGTAGTGTGTTACTGATGGTAGCCTTTGTTATGTTGGTCCCAGCTATCTTTCACACAGTGGCGTCACTAGGGGGGTGCAGGAGGTGCGGGCCGCACCCGGGTGACACCCTCCAGGGGGTAACACCACCAAAAAAAAAATATATATATTTTTTTTTTCTAAACTGTATTGAAATTCAAAGAAATACAATGTAGAGATGATATATTTTTTATTAGAGGGGCCAGCATTTGTGAACATTAGTGGGACTGGGGAAGTTGTAGACACTTAATTTTTTTGCCCCTTGAGCCAGCGCTGCAATTTCCACAAATATTTTTCCTGGCTGCTTTTGCTTGTTTGTACTTTGCTCCTCCCCTGCCCAATTTCACTATGAATGTTGTGGGCGTGCCGTGGGGATTGCTAAAGTTGCGCTGTTAGTCTAAACCTGCCTGCCTATCTGTGCTCCCTGCTCAGTGACGTGTGGAGCAGTGGAGTCACTCACTGCTGTGCTGTCTCTCTAAACGGGAACCGGGAAATCGTGAGGGGGATGCCTGGCACCTGACCGCTTGACTGTCTGACACTATCTCTAAAGTGAAGGAGCCACATATGATGCCCAACAGACCGGTATAGTTACGGTACACTAAGTGCACACTGAAGAGGTAGGAGGGGAGGGTGGGCGGGCGGGGGTCTGGGGGTAGGCAGAGTGCAGAGGTGATTGGCCATAAGAAGCGGTAGGCACGCGGCCCGGGGCTGTGCACTGACAGACTTGGAACAGAGTCAGAAAGCAGAATTTTCATTTTTTGCGCACCTAAACCTTTTCTTTAGTGATTTATTCTGTTTATCTTTCATTTGGTGCTCTGCTGAGCCAGGAAGCAGCTCTAGGCATGCGCTATATAATTAATGCAGTGCAGTTTACATATTTTGTATGTGTCTGTGTCTGAGATTTTTTATGTGTGTCTAAGTGTTTTTGTGTGTGTGTGTCTGAGTGTTTTTGTGTGTGTCTGAGTGTTTTTGTGTGTGCCTGAGTGTTTTTGTGTGTGTGTCTGAGTGTTTTTGTGTGTGTGTCAGACTGTTTTTGTGTGTGTGTCAGAGTGTTTTTGTTTGTGTGTCTGAGTGTTTGTGTGTGTGTGTCAGAGTGTTTTTGTTTGTGTGTTTTTGTGTGGGTGTTTTTGTGTGTGTGCCTGAGTGTGTTTCTGAGTGTTTGTGTGCGCATCTGAGTGTGTTTTTAAGTGTGTCTGAGTGTTTGTATGTGTGTGTGCCTGTGTTTTTGTGTTTGTGTGTGTCTGCTTTCTGGGGGGAGGGAGGGTGACACCATAACTTACCGCACCGGGTGACACCAACCCTAGAAGGGAATTCACACTGAATACAGTCTACACCACAGATTTTTATTGGACTTTCATATCAGACTTTGTACTTATTGGAATTAACATACTGTATATCAGTTCATATTTTGTTTTATGTTCAATATTGACAGAGATTGTTGTTTTGGATAGATTAGTTATTTTATATTATTTATATTATTTTTTTTTTATATTTGACTGACACTGTTTGAGGAAGGTGTATCATCTCTTTACCCCTATATCAATTAATTTACCCCTTTTTTATTCTATATAGCAATACTATTTGTTTGAATTGGGTTTGATTTATTATTTTACAGATTATATATTACTTGACTTTTTTATATTTTGTGGTGCCCCTATTTAGAGTTGAGGCAAGTTTTGTTATCAACATTTGAGCAGAATAAGATTATGACATGACACCAAATAGCATATGGTGCAAAAGATAAATTATTTATGAACTTAATCTCTCTACAGATTTTTGTATTTAATTCATGAAAATGAAGCTTAACTCTATGGGGTCAATTTATAAAGGTGCGAAAGGACATGATACGCTGTATCGTATCATGTCTGCCGCACATTGATAAATGCCGACAGCTTACGCTGTCAGCATTTATCATTGCACCAGCAGTTCTGGTGAACTGCTGGTGCAATGCCACCCTTTGCAGATTTGCGGCCAATCATCCACTGGCAGGGGGTGTCAATCAACCGGATCGTATCCGTTCGGGCTGATTGCTGTCCACCACCTCAGAGGTGGTGGACGAGTTAAGGAGCAGCGGTTTTAGGACCGCTGCTTCTTAACTTCCACTTCAGGCGGACCTGAAGTGGAGTGGGTTGGAAGCAAAATAAGTGTTGTACGCGAGGGATAAGGGGTATATTGTGGCTTTTTGTGTGCAACGGAAATAGGGCACATATTACGTGTTGAAAGTAAATGTGTTCGCTTGAGCACAATCAAATTAAATGTGAATCTGGTTAGTGTGACTTCAGAGCTCTGCTTAACTGTTACGTGAGACAAAAAAGTTACACAAACACATTAAAAATACAAGTAGGCTCATAATAACACTGTTGCAGTGTTGCATAATATTGCATAAAAAAGTTATAAGGGATCAAAGATATGAGGTCTCTGTAAAAAAATAAAGACTTCAAAGGGTTTTAATATAGAGATACATATAGATACATGTCTAAAGATGTGTGTGTGTGTGTATATATATATGTGTATATATGTGTGCACATATGTATTTATGTATTTATATGTTTATATATGTATTTACAGACATCTATAAACATATAAACACATAAATGAATATATATATATGTGTGGAAAGAGAGAAATATCAATATGAGGTAGAGGCGCTCTGCTATACTGTATACGTAATAAGTTCAAATATATAAAAAATTAGTCTTTGTTGGTGAATTTCATCACAAATGTAGATTCAATTGAGAAATTTCTGCTTACCAGCTGTTACCTCAATCATATGAGGTAAGAGATGTGCCCAGGTTTAAAGGTGATTCACTGAGGTAGTTCTTCTGTGTCCTGGTGATGTTCCTGGAAACCTGTTGTTAGAATGGGTCCCTCCGTTCTGATTCTTAATAGAAATGAAGATCCTGGACTCTCTTGAGGTAGGATGTAGACTGTAATCCGTCTGTTATATCTTTCTTGCAATGGTGGTAGGAATGCTTAATTCTTATCCTTTAGGAGGAGGTGGTGCCTCTAGGTGGTGAGAATCTCCTTTCTCTCAGGGTGCAGTCAAGACGTTATTCTTAGAAAGAAAACAGAAGCACATAGCATAATATTGTTTTGACACAATAAAAATATTTATTCAATAATAATATGCGCTTACATTAAAAACCCTCAATCAACATGAGGTAAGTGAGAAACATGTATACAACTTGAATGGCTGTGTCCTTGGTTATGGTGGGAGTAGCGGTGGTATAAGGGTCCAGGTGCTTGGTAATTAAACACTCGTTCTTAGTAAAAAGTCACTTAGTATTAAACACCAGGGGTGTATACAAAATTGACTCAGGTGTAATGTGTGCCTTCAGACATATAATAAGACCAATGTGTATAAAAATGGAGGGGCTAAAATGAGTGTGCCCACAGTGTTCACAGTTTACACTGTATGTATGAGGCTGCTATATATGAGAGATATGACCTGTGGTCTATGGTATACAAGACCGGAGTGTCTGGGACCTATTAGAAGGTAACAAGTTTTCTGCACTCCCTTTCCATATGAGTTCTAATATAGTCAGCTGTTAAGCGATGTTATTTCAATGGGACCGCTTGATTATCCCTATAAGATGAACTGGATTTCAATGCTGTGAACAAACAGCTGTAGTATAACAGTGAAATTAGTGATGTCTGCTCATATTCAGAATTGCAGCAATCAAAGTTACGGCAGAAAAAAATGTCAGTATGATGTATAAAAATGCCAGCTAGAGTAGTACAACTAAAGCTCAAAATACTGAGCACATTCAACTACAGAGTACTTATAAAACGTTTGCGGTATTTAAAATCACATGCAGGCATATATAAAAAAATAATACGTTAAAAATTATTTGGCATCAAATGTGATAGGAAGTAGTTAGGCCCTGTCCGCCCACTGTAGAGAACCTTACGCGTTTCGAAGTCTGGCGTGACTTCTTCTTCAGAGGTAGAGTGATTGGACAGGTAAATGGAGCTCCTTTTCTATGGTCCGTGGAGTGGGCGTTGTTTGTTGAGGGCCTACGTGTGTATGCGTAGCGTGGCTATCATGTCTACGCTGAACGTATTCAGGATGATGTCATGGCGTGTTAGACGTAAGTGACGTCTAGTGTATCTTTCATTGTTAGGTTGTTATGGTAACAACGCTGCATTAAACACAAATGTGTAGCAGATACTTATCTCTATAAATTGGGCTTTATTATTTGTGAATATATACGATCTACACTGGCTAACAAAATAACTAAATGGTACTCTTATGTGATTGATGTCAGAGCTGTTAGGTAATCATACTTATTACATAGAAAGTACGATAAAGAAAGGGTGCCATTAAAAGTTAGGAATATAAGAGTATGTTAGCTGATACAATTGTAGATATATTGTATATTGAACTTAGTTGATGCAAAGAATGTGATCAAATATTGAACTGATGTCTTGCATTGACTTGAAATATAGACTTTCAAGTATTTCTGATCATTAAAAATATTTATGACTGTAGATGAGTATATAGTGATACTAAGAATAGACATGTAACCGCATTTATTTAAAAAAAGGGATGCAAAAAGACAACTGAATGCTAGTTGTTCTAATGTCGGTGTGTTTAGTTTTTCTAAAAAGTTTTTTGTATACTTGTATAAAGAGTTTTCATTGTATTTCTTTTGTGTATGTCAAATTATAAAAAGGCTGCCAGGTCAATGTCTGCATTAAGACCCTCTGGACTCATTGTTCCCATATAATGGATCCAGTAGGTCTCTCTTTGTCTTAGTAGTTGAAACCTATCGCCCCCTCTCTTGGGGATGTGAACTTGTTCTAGGATTGTACCTTTAATAGTTTGTGGATCCATATTATGTACTTTTCTGTAATGGTTAGATAAATTGTGTCCTTTATATCCTGATTCAATATTTTTCAGATGTTCTAAAAGCCTGATCTTGTATGGGCGTTTAGTGCGGCCTATATATTGGAGGTGGCATGGGAATTCCAACAGGTAGACAACAAAAGTACTTTTACAGTTGGTTAGGGCATTAATTGTACACTTTTTTTGTGGGAAAGTGTTGGAATATACTTCTTTACTTGGCTTATTATTATTATAGGCATGCTCGCACCCTTTACAGTTGGCCCTATTACACTTAAAAAACCCTTTTGTGTTTGAAGTGAGCCAATTGGATTTGGAGGTTGTATCCTTTAGTCTTGTAGGAGCCAAGATTTGTTTTAAACAAGTGTTTTTCCTAAAGGTAATCTTAGGGGTTGGTCCTATACTATTTTTGAGTAGTTTGTCCTGTTCCAATATTGGCCAGTATTTTCTAAGGATTTTCTTTATTTCTGGTGCTGCCTCGTTATAAGTAGTTACCATACCTATTGTATTTTGTCTAATATTTGATGTGGAATTGTTTTTTTCTTTATTGGGAATTAAAAGTTGTTTCTCAATGTTTTGTACTTTAATGTAAGAATCATTTATCAGTTTTTTAGGATACTTTTTTGTATGAATTTTTGTTTGAGTAAGGCTGCTTCTTTGTTGAAATCACTATCCTTAGAGCAATTTCTTTTTACCCGCTGGAATTGCCCAAAAGGTATATTTTTAAGCCATGGTTTATAATGTCCACTGTCTGCATGCAAATAGCCATTGCAGTCAGTGGGTTTGCGAAATAATTTTGTGCATATTTTAGAGTCCTCATTAAAAAGGATTAAATCAAGGAATTCTATACTTTCTTTTGAGATTTTTGAAGTGAAATTCAGGTTAAAGGTGTTCTTATTCAAATATTCTACAAAGTTTGTTGAGGCAGATACATCACCGTTCCATATAAGTACGATATCGTCGATGTATCTGCCCCACCAGGCAATGTTGTCTTTAAACGGATTGTTGTTATAGATGTAGGTGTCCTATATGGGCATATGGGCGTATGGGAGGACACCTACATCTATAACAACAATCCGTTTAAAGACAACATTGTCTGGTGGGGCAGATACATCGACAATATCGTACTTATATGGAACTGATAAATGATTCTTACATTAAAGTACAAAACATTGAGAGAAAACAACTTTTAATTCCCAATAAAGAAAAAAACAATTCCACATCAAATATTAGACAAAATACAATAGGTTTGGTAACTACTTATAACGAGGCAGCACCAGAAATAAAGAAAATCCTTAGAAAATACTGGCCAATATTGGAACAGGACAAACTACTCAAAAATAGTATAGGACCAACCCCTAAGATTACCTTTAGGAAAAACACTTGTTTAAAACAAATCTTGGCTCCTACAAGACTAAAGGATACAACCTCCAAATCCAATTGGCTCACTTCAAATACAAAAGGGTTTTTTAAGTGTAATAGGGCCAACTGTAAAGGGTGCGAGCATGCCTATAATAATAATAAGCCAAGTAAAGAAGTATATTCCAACACTTTCCCACAAAAAAAGTGTACAATAAATGCCCTAACCAACTGTAAAAGTACTTTTGTTGTCTACCTGTTGGAATGCCCATGCCACCTCCAATATATAGGCCGCACTAAACGCCCATACAAGATCAGGCTTTTAGAACACCTGAAAAATATTGAATCAGGATATAAAGGACACAATTTATCTAACCATTACAGAAAAGTACATAATATGGATCCACAAACTATTAAAGGTACAATCCTAGAACAAGTTCACATCCCCAAGAGAGGGGGCGATAGGTTTCAACTACTAAGACAAAGAGAGACCTACTGGATCCATTATATGGGAACAATGAGTCCAGAGGGTCTTAATGCAGACATTAACCTGGCAGCCTTTTTATAATTTGACATACACAAAAAAGAAATACAATGAAAACTCTTTATACAAGTATACAAAAAACGTTTTAGAAAAACTAAACACACCGACATTAGAACAACTAGCATTCAGTTGTCTTTTTGCATCCCTTTTTTTAAATAAATGCGGTTACATGTCTATTCTTAGTATCACTATATACTCATCTACAGTCATAAATATTTTTAATGATCAGAAATACTTGAAAGTCTATATTTCAAGTCAATGCAAGACATAAGTTCAATATTTGATCACATTCTTTGCATCAACTAAGTTCAATATACAATATATCTACAATTGTATCAGCTAACATACTCTTATATTCCTAACTTTTAATGGCACCCTTTCTTTATCGTACTTTCTATGTAATAAGTACGATTACCTAACAGCTCTGACATCAATCACATAAGAGTACCATTTAGTTATTTTGTTAGCCAGTGTAGATCGTATATATTCACAAATAATAAAGCCCAATTTATAGAGATAAGTATCTGCTACACATTTGTGTTTAATGCAGCGTTGTTACCATAACAACCTAACAATGAAAGATACACTAGACGTCACTTACGTCTAACACGCCATGACATCATCCTGAATACGTTCAGCGTAGACACGATAGCCACGCTACGCATATACACGTAGGCCCTCAGCAAACAACGCCCACTCCACGGACCCTAGAAAAGGAGCTCCATTTACCTGTCCACTCACTCTACCTCTGAAGAAGAAGTTACGCCAGACTTCGAAACGCGTAAGGTTCTCTACAGTGGGCGGACAGGGCCTAACTACTTCCTATCACATTTGATGCCAAATAATTTTTAACGTATTATTTTTTTTATATATGCCTGCATGTGATTTTAAATACCGCAAACGTTTTATAAGTACTCTGTAGTTGAATGTGCTCAGTATTTTGAGCTTTAGTTGTACTACTCTAGCTGGCATTTTTATACATCATACTGACATTTTTTTGATTGCTGCAATTCTGAATATGAGCACTAATTTCACTGTTATACTACAGCTGTTTGTTCACAGCATTGAAATCCAGTTCATCTTATAGGGATAATCAAGCGGTCCCATTGAAATAACATCACTTAACAGCTGACTATATTAGAACTCATATGGAAAGGGAGTGCAGAAAACTTGTTACCTTCTAATAGGTCCCAGACACTCCGGTCTCGTATACCATAGACCACAGGTCATATCTCTCATATATAGCAGCCTCATACATACAGTGTAAACTGTGAACACTGTGGGCATACTCATTTTAGCCCCTCCATTTTTATACACATTGGTCTTATTATATGCCTGAAGGCACACATTACATCTGAGTCAATTTTGTATACACCCCTGGTGTTTAATACTAAGTGACTTTTTACTAAGGACGAGTGTTTAATTACCAAGCACCTGGACCCTTATACCACCGCTACTCCCACCATAACCAAGGACACAGCCATTCAAGTTGTATACATGTTTCTCACTTACCTCATGTTGATTGAGGGTTTTTAATGTAAGCGCATATTATTATTGAATAAATATTTTTATTGTGTCAAAACAATATTATGCTATGTGCTTCTGTTTTCTTTCTAAGAATAACGTCTTGACTGCACCCTGAGAGAAAGGAGATTCTCACCACCTAGAGGCACCACCTCCTCCTAAAGGATAAGAATTAAGCATTCCTACCACCATTGCAAGAAAGATATAACAGACGGATTACAGTCTACATCCTACCTCAAGAGAGTCCAGGATCTTCATTTCTATAAAGAATCAGAACGGAGGGACCCATTCTAACAACAGGTTTCCAGGAACATCACCAGGACACAGAAGAACTACCTCAGTGAATCACCTTTAAACCTGGGCACATCTCTTACCTCATATGATTGAGGTAACAGCTGGTAAGCAGAAATTTCTCAATTGAATCTACATTTGTGATGAAATTCACCAACAAAGACTAATTTTTTATATATTTGAACTTATTACGTATACAGTATAGCAGAGCGCCTCTACCTCATATTGATATTTCTCTCTTTCCACACATTTTCCACAGAGTCAGGGGTACTCTGTTTCAATACAGAGGCAGCACACCATCTTATACCTAGTTTGATCACACTCAGACTACCTATAGGTATTATTATTTAGGAATATTTCATATCCATCTGATAGCCGGTTTTCCTTGATTTGATATATAAATCAATGACATATCCTAGATTTTAGCGCAGGCGACCTCTTTCTCTTAAATATATATATATATATATATATATATATATACAGAATATACAGTATATATATATAGATGTGCTGCAAGTGCTCTATTAGAAGCCTATGGTCAATGCTGTCAAATGCAGCTGAGAGATCCAGGAAGATTAGAATGGAGTAATCACCTTTGTCTCTTGCTATAAGGAGATCATTTAGCACTCGGACTAGCGCTGTTTCAGTGCTGTGGCAGCATCTGAAGCCTGACTGGAAAGGATTGAATATGTTCAGGCGTGATAGATGGGCTTCCAGTTGAGTTGCCACTACTTTTTCAATTATTTTCCCCAGAAATGGGAGGTTGGATACTGGTCTGTAATTAGTCATGCAGTCTGGGTCTAATAAAGGTGTCTATAGGAGTGGTTTTACCACAGCTTATTTTAGAGGATCTGGGAAGTCTCCTGTTTTAGTGAACACTGCACTATTTTTGTGAGGGCTGGGGTGAGTGTTTCAATGTATCCAGATATGAGCTGAGTTGGAGCAGGGTCTAAGTCACACGTAGTAGGGTGCAACTTTTGTATGGTGTTTAACTCCTTTGATATCAATATTTGTAAAAGTGGACCATAAACTGGGGCAATCTGGCATTCCATTGTAGTGGCTCTGGTGTGTAACTGTTTGGCCTGCTGTGATAAAGGAAGTATTTCAGCACCCTGACCAGTTTGCACGTTACCCAGAGACCACTGCCCAGGTCTCCAATAAATCCATAAAAAGAAGCAAGCAGGTAACAGCAAGTTCAATTATATTTATTGTAATAAGACAAAAAAGGTGAAGTTTCGGGACCTTAATCCCTTAATCATACCATACCTCTTACAAACAAACAAGTGATTTATATAAAGGTGTACCACTAGGTGGTGCTAGAGAGCCATTAACCCATTGATAGTTAGAATTACCATTTAACTATTTCATTAATATCAGTATATCTAAATTCAACTATAAACACTTCTAAAAAATTCTAAAAAATTACTTCAAAAAATGAATAGCATACAGATATAATACTTTAACGATTTCCACAATAATTGTAATGTTTAACATAATCTGAAACCACCATTCCAGCAATGTTATAAAAATACAGAAAGATCCCAGTCTTTGTTCATTCCTTTAGGTTCAAGACACTCAAGCTCATAAATCCAATAAGCCTCTCTTTGTTTAAGGAGATTTTCCCTATTACCTCCTCGCCGTGGACTCATAATACTATCTATAATTTGGAATTTTAATTGACTGATAGAGTGGCCTGCTTTTAGATAGTGGGCTGCTACAGGGGCTTTAATATTACCTGTCCGAATATTACTCTTGTGCTCAATGATTCTATCTTTGGCAGCCCTTGTCGATTCACCGATATAAATCCAACCACATGGGCATTTGATCATATAAATTATAAAAGAACTTAAGCACGTAAAAAAGTTTTTTATATCATATTTTTTACCCGTATGAGGATGATAGAACACTGCCCCTTTAGTCATATTACTGCAACAGGAGCAGTTCAGACAGGGGTAACAGCCTTTATTTTTAGAAGTAATATAGCTCGGCCCAGATTTTTTATCAGAACCAATATCGGCTCTCACAAGTTTACTCTGAATATTAGTGCCTTTCTTGAAGGTACACCTTTATATAAATCAATTGTTTGTTTGTAAGAGGTATGGTATGATTAAGGGATTAAGGTCCCGAAACGTCACCTTTTTTGTCTTATTACAATAAATATAATTGAACTTGCTGTTACCTGCTTGCTTCTTTTTATGGCCTGCTGTGATAACAGTTCGGATTGAGAAAATCTTGTCTCTGAAGAAGTTTTCAAATGCTTCACATTTATCCTGAGAAAAGTTGGTGGGGCTAAGCATGCATGCTGGTTTGCAGAGCCTTTCTACTGTGCGAAACAGTTGCCTAGGTCTATTGTGGGATAGTGCAATTTCGTGTGATGAGGCCTATGAGTTATCTTGGATTGATATTTAGATCAAGCAGACAAGGTAGGAGGAAAAAGAACGATGGGTGTTTACACGAAATTATAACACAAGTAATAGTCTGTCAAATGCGATGGTGTATATAGGCAGTAAAGAGCACTCTATATCCACCCCTTGATATTCTTGCAATGGACAGTTCAAACTTGATCCTGCACAACAGGGTTCCTCCCTCCCTGAGTACAGGTGTATATGAACAGGGAATTGGGTCTAAAGTCACACTTCTAAAGGCTCGCCAAATCACAGTGGCCAAGGCACAGGACCCTTGAATTGGTGACAAACAGATACCCCTTTGAAAAAACACTAGGTAAATACCTTATCAAATGCTGCTCCAGCGGCTCTCTTCATATCCCACCGTACTGCAGAGTTGATTACCTAGGTTGAAAAAGGGGGGGCTGTTTTCGACCCCTGGTTCTACGAGCTGTCCCTCGGTGGTCAAATGAATTAGCAGTTAGCGGCCAAACACCAGTGCTCACTCCGGCCTGGATACAAAGTGAAGCACATAAGAAAACACAGGAGCACCTGGGGATGGCCGTTGCACAATAGTTTAATGAAAAACCATGAACAGGGTACAAAAAATAACAGAAAATATATTCAGGGAAATGTCCCTCTTAAAATAATAATAAACCCAATACAGAGATGGAAGTGCAAGAAAATGAATGAGCTAAATAACAAAACAGCGGCTAACGCGTTTCGGCGTGAGCCTTACTCATAGCCTCTTAAAACACAAGTGATCAAGCAAAGGTTTAAAAAACTTAGCTCCAAGACTGATTGGAGTTGGAGTTACACACCCTCCAGCCAATTAACCAATCAATAACATATTCAGACACACGCACACCCACCTCCCCCTACCCAATCCTATTCGTTAGCTGTCAGCAATGTAATAATAAACAATATATATATATATATATATATAAAAAAATTATTATTGCAAACAAAAAACATGAAGCAGGGATAATAGTAACAATCCTAAACACAATTATCCCAGTACTCTCCATCACTGAGCGCTCCTACAATGTAACCGAGTTGGTTGGCGATTGAACAGCGCCCCGCTAGAGATGGGGAAAAAAGGATCAGATATGCAAAGCGCAAATTGACCGCGTGACCCCCTATCGTCACAGGGATCATACTCTCCAATGTTAATCGGGGCCCGCTGTCAATGCTCCGTGACAGGAAAGCTCTAATTGGCTGGTAAGCAAAGCATAAACAAACGTCTATCCCTTATACAGGGTCCGCCCCTGAAATCCACGTCATCATTGCAGGGAGAAACATAAATAAACACAAGCCACCCCGATGTGCAATACTAGACGATATGATGCAAACCACTTAGACCAAAATACCAGAGAATTAGAGCAACACACTAAAGGCTGGTGAAAAGGCACAGCATACCTATAGTGCAAGTATGTATACAAACAATAAATATCGAATAGGCAACATTATGCACCCAAATATTGTACAGAAATTAATAATCTGGCCACATTCTGTATGTACAAGTCAGCTTATCTGTAGATATACATTCAAATATAGACGTGAGTGAAGGAATTAGTTAGTCTAAAACTTCAAGCTAAACCTATTCTCCAAACAAAATACATAAATTGTAAACAGTTATAAACAAACATATCTAGGTGTCGCGCTAGGGACCATTGGACAGATATAGAGTACCTCCAACACAAACATGTAATCAAATGAATCCATGTAGAGGTAACACTGATAATATCCCCAAATCAAAAAAAATAGTTCATAACAAACTAATCGCACCCAGTGTGTGCACATAAACAGATCTGATGATGTCAGTAAAATTAAAATTAGGGCTTATAGAGTCACAATCCTAACCTTATACCGTACTCCAGACCGATGTCAATAGCAATCAAATGAATTGAATATATAAGGGAACAAACTCATAAACAAAACCAGTTGATCTCTATACACCAGATGAACAAAAAATATAAAATATATGTGGACATGGACCTTTGTATTTAAGGAATCAATCCAACCGGGTCAATTCCAAGATATCAAAAATACCTCAACATATGGTTCAAAGGAGGTCAATAGATACATAGGTAACTAGATGAATGACCTCAGTTATAGAAAATATAAAATATAAATGTATATATATACCTAAACACGTGACCAGAAGTTGATCAAATCAAATTCTGAGTTGAGGCCCCCTGGAATCCTCGTCTTCAACTTGAAGATCCAGAAGGCCTCTCTTTCACCAAGCTTGTTCACTCTATCTCCCTGGCCACGTTTTGGGGGAACTTTGTCAATGATGCTCCATACAAAAGACCTCGCTGACTTGTTGTGTGTCTCGACAAAGTGTCTCACCAGGGGGGTAGTCTTGGACCCTATCCTGATGTCTGACAAATGTTCCTTTATACGGGTTCGGGCCTCCCTCATCGAGAGCCCAACATATTGCAGAGAACACACACTACAAGTGATCAAATACACTATATATGTTTGTCTACAGTTTAAGCAATATCTAATCTTGTAGCTCTCACCCGTCACTGAGGATTTAAATACATCCCCTACCACAACCTTTTCACAGGCAACACACGTGTGATGGTGGCATCTAAAGACCCCCACAGATGTCAGCCAGGATGAGGCACTATGCCCAACAGCCTCTGACCAAATCTTAGTGGGGGCAACCATGTTGCCAATTGTCCTGTTCTTCTTATACGCAAATCTGATCCCCTTTTCCACCACATCTGCTAGTCCTTCATCCGCTAGCAGGAGATTAAAGTGTTTGCCCACTATTTCACAAACTTCTTCATATTGTTTGGAGTACTCAGTGATGAAAGACACTCTAGTGGTGAAATCCTGATCGCCCCCCGCTCTCTCTCTCCTTTTGGTTCTGGACAATAATGTTTCTCTGGGAATTCTCTCTACATCTCTCCTAGCCTTCATAATCAAACGGGGATCATATCCCCTCTCCTTTAGTCTAAGGGTCAAGTCATCCGCCTGTCTTTCATACACAGACTGAAATGTACAGTTCCTTTTCAGGCGGATAAATTGACCCTTAGCCACACCCCTGAATACTCTCCTCGGGTGACAGTTAAAAGCGTGCAACAGCGAATTTCCCCCTGCTATGGGTTTGCGGAAAACCTCCGTGCAAATCCCCTGACCTTCTACACCCTCCAATGAAATGTCTAGAAAGTTAACACACCTATCTTGAACCTCAGACGTAAACCTCAGATCACAGTCATTATTGTCCAGATTTCTCACAAACTCACCAAGTTGTGACTCGGTTCCTCCCCAAATGAACAGTAGATCATCAATAAAGCGACCATACCAGATGATCTCAGTTCTAAAAGGATTCTGATCCCCAAAGACGTGGGACAGCTCCCACCACCCCATGAAAATGTTTGCATAGGATGGGGCAAACTTTGCTCCCATGGCTGTCCCACGCCTCTGGAGATAGAACTGTCCCATAAATTCAAAATAATTATGGGTGAGGAGGAACCGAGTCACCTCAACCACAAAGTTGATGAACACTGGTTGCTCACCATAATGCCTGTTGAGGAAAAAACGTACGGCCTCTACCCCTTTATCATGAGGAATGCAGGTGTAGAGGGACTTAACATCCACTTGACCTGATTCAGCAGGTTTAAAACATGTTTCGTATCAGCCAAATGGCTCCACAGAGTGCTCACTATTGGCTGCAAGATGCCATCCAACCACTCCGAAAGGTGCTCAAGTAATGAGCCAATCCCACTCACAATTGGCCTCCCCTGTACGTTCACCAAAGATTTATGTACCTTTGGGAGATGGTTAAAAGTCGCTATAGTGGGGTTCACAACAAGCAGATAATCTTTTGTGGCCTGGTCAATGAACCCACCCTCCACCCCATCATCTACAAGGGAGGCCAACTGTGACTGGTAGGCTCGAGTAGGGTCCCCTGATAGCAACAGATAATCATCCACATTGGTAAGTTGCCTCATGGCCTCTGAGATAAAATCCTCTCTATTTTGCAGGACAATGGTACCACCTTTATCCGCCGCCCTGATGATAATCCCATCATTCTTACCAAGCTTATCTATTGCAATTTTTTGTTTCCTAGTGATATTGCTCTTTTCCCCCCTTACTGATTTGTAATATAGGCGGGTGAGATCCTCTTCAACCCTGTTTTGGAATTTCTCCAGAAGGTTACCTCGACATTGAATGGGGTAAAAGGTAGATTTTTCTTTGAAATTGGGTAACCTGTTGGATACAGTTAGGTTACTCCCCCCACCTTCTGAGAGAGATTCCAAAATCCCAATATCACAGAACTCCTGGAAACTTAGAGTACTGTCCCTCTGTGACCCCATTGGCCTCAATCTATCCTCCCAATTCATGGTATCATGGCTCTCATTAGGATCTCTCATGGGATTCATCTTAAAGAACTTTTTTAAAGTCGTCACGTATGAGTTTATTGACATTAAGTAGTGTCCTGAATAGATCAAAATCAGCCGTGGGCACAAATGTTAAGCCCAGGCTTAAGACTTCTAGTTCACTAGTGTCTGGAGTATAATTCGAAAGATTGATGATATTCAGAACCTGTAGTTCCCCCTTCCTCTTCCTCGTCTCTGGGGGTACCTCCGTTGCTCCTTGTATTGATGGTTTGTATCCTGGGTCCTGTGTGGGTCTCCTTCTCCCCCCCCTTCTGGTCTTTTTTGGGGGATGGAAAAAACCTGATCGATCTGGGTTTGGTCTTGATTCCTGGTCTCACCTCTCTGACCTGTGCTCGTGGTCGGTTCCTCCCTATAGTTTGTCTGGGAGTAGAATTGTTGGGTTGGTGCCTTGAGAATTGGGGTTGTTTCCTTGGGTCTTACACTCTGGTCCAGCGGGCGTTCTTCCCCTCCCGAACCAGACCCTGATCCCTCTGATTCACCCTCACTCTCAAAGAAATTCACTCTCCTTCCTCTGTGTCTTCTATGTCTATTACCGCCACGTTGCTGATTGGGGTGAAAGGTGTTTTTATTTTGCTCCCTCCTCAACAGTGATCTGTCCCTTTTATTCCAGATGTAGACTCTGTTAAGGTCGTAGTCCTGTTGATCCCGCAGGTACTTGTTGTGCTTAATCTGTAGGAGTAAGGTCTTAGCCTCAGCTATTACTCGTTGTAATGTATCATTGAACTTGAGGAAGTTGGTGTCCTCACTCCGGGTATTGAGCTCCTTTTGTATTTCCCTTATTTTGGTTGCTGTATCCTCCAATTCCTTTTGTTTGTATTCACATATTAATTTCATAAGTTTGAAAGAACACTCAGAAAGGTTACTATTCCACAATTCGATAAATGTTTTGTCATCGGTCAGGAAAGTTGGATATTTGTTGAGTCTCAGTCCCTCTGGGGATAATACCCAACTCATGGTACTTGTTTAGAGTATTAATATCCCAGAATAGTTTATCCTCTTTCAGGAGTAAAAATTCCAATTCCTCAAAGAGTGTTATCAGATTGTAATTTCTTTTGTTTGTTGAGAAAATTTTATAACAATCCTTAATATTAAGGTTCCTTTCTTCCACAGGCCTTAATGCGAACAGGGTAGGGGTTCTCTCTGTATTGGTAGTACCCTCATTGTCCATATTGACCGCTGATTCAAATGACAATGCGTAAACACCCGGAGTCCAGCCAGACCCCACACTTCAGTGTTAGAACAATCAGACAAGGTAGGAGGAAAAAGAACGATGGGTGTTTACACGAAATTATAACACAAGTAATAGTCTGTCAAATGCGATGGTGTATATAGGCAGTAAAGAGCACTCTATATCCACCCCTTGATATTCTTGCAATGGACAGTTCAAACTTGATCCTGCACAACAGGGTTCCTCCCTCCCTGAGTACAGGTGTATATGAACAGGGAATTGGGTCTAAAGTCACACTTCTAAAGGCTCTCCAAATCACAGTGGCCAAGGCACAGGACCCTTGAATTGGTGACAAACAGATACCCCTTTGAAAAAACACTAGGTAAATACCTTATCAAATGCTGCTCCAGCGGCTCTCTTCATATCCCACCTTACTGCAGAGTTGATTACCTAGGTTGAAAAAGGGGGGGCTGTTTTCGACCCCTGGTCCCACGAGCTGTCCCTCGGTGGTCAAATGAATCAGCAGTTAGCGGCCAAACACCAGTGCTCACTCCGGCCTGGATACAAAGTGAAGCACATAAGAAAACACAGGAGCACCTGGGGATGGCCGTTGCACAATAGTTTAATGAAAAACCATGAACAGGGTACAAAAAATAACAGAAAATATATTCAGGGAAACGTCCCTCTTAAAATAATAATAAACCCAATACAGAGATGGAAGTGCAAGAAAATGAATGAGCTAAATAACAAAACAGCGGCTAACGCGTTTCGGCGTGAGCCTTACTCATAGCCTCTTAAAACACAAGTGATCAAGCAAAGGTTTAAAAAACTTAGCTCCAAGACTGATTGGAGTTGGAGTTACACACCCTCCAGCCAATTAACCAATCAATAACATATTCAGACACACGCACACCCACCTCCCCCTACCCAATCCTATTTGTTAGCTGTCAGCAATGTAATAATAAACAATATATATATATAAAAATTATTATTGCAAACAAAAACATGAAGCAGGGATAATAGTAACAATCCTAAACACAATTATCCCAGTACTCTCCATCACTGAGCGCTCCTACAATGTAACCAAGTTGGTTCGCGATTGAACAGCGCCCCGCTAGAGATGGGGAAAAAAGGAACAGATATGCAAAGCGCAAATCGACCGCGTGACCCCCTATCGTCACAGGGATCATACTCTCCAATGTTAATCGGGGCCCGCTGTCAATGCTCCGTGACAGGAAAGCTCTAATTAGCTGGTCAGGAAAGCATAAACAAACGCCTATCCCTTACACAGGGTCCGCCCCAGAAATCCACGTCATCATTGCAGGGAGAAACATAAATAAACATCCCTGAATATATTTTCTGTTATTTTTTATACCCTGTTCATGGTTTTTCATTAAACTATTGTGCAACGGCCATCCCCAGGTGCTCCTGTGTTTTCTTATGTGCTTCACTTGATATTTAGATATTTGGTAAGAGTGGCTTTATCTTCTGGATCATGTGTTCTGCACTACTTTCTCTCGAGCTTACATCCTGTTCTTTTCATTTCTCTGATGGAGCTATCAAACCATGGTGCATTGTTGTGGGTTTTGACAGTGCATATGCGAGTTGGTGCAATGCTTTCTAGGGTGTCTCTCATGGTTTTGTTGTACAGTCGGACTAAGGAGCTGGGGTCTTCGCAGGTGCTCATTAGTTCACTTAGATCCATATGTGATGCTACATCCAGTGGTGTCACCCCTTTTAATGAGCAGTGTTTGACCAGGTTCTGAGGCTGGTGTATGATTGATTGTGATACAATGGAGAAGTGAATGGAGTAGTGGTCTGACCAGGTAACTGGGTTCACAGTTACTGGTGACACTTCTAGTGCAGACTGGAACACTAGATCAAGTGTATGACCTTTTCTGTGGGTGGAAGTGGTGACGATTTGTGTAAAGCCGACTGTACTCATCAAGCTGAGGAGATCCTGCCCAAGCAGGGATAGGGTGTTGTCAATCCAAGTGTTGAAGTCTCCTAACATAAAGCCATCTGGGGTGTTCAAGGATTAAGCCAGCCAAAAGGTCTGGGAGTTCCTGAAGAAATCTCTTCCCATCTCCTGGGGGTCTGTATATTAGCAGTATTCGGAAACCTCTCTCTATTGAGAGACTGGCAGCTACGCATTCAAAAGATTAGGTTTTGTGGACTGATATTGATCTGGGATTTAAGGATGATTTCGCACAGATCATAACTCTGCCTCCCTTGCGATCTTGACTCGGGCGATGGAACACCGTGTAATTGTCTGGAATAGCTGCCTCTAGAATAGGCCCTGCATTTCCATCTAACCATGATTCTGTTATGCATGCTAATTCGCATGTTTCAATAAGGTCGGCAATAATAGCTGTTTTGTACTCTATTGATCTGGCATTGCATAGGATTGCTCTGATAGGACAGTCTTGGGATTCTGAGTTTTTGCTCTGTACTTTGGAGACTGCATGTCTTCTAATGGGGATCACACAAAGAGATTTTCTTTATTTGATTGTGCGGTTTTTGTGGCTTTTAGGTTGGATCACTTCAATTGGGCTCGCGGGTGGACATGGTGGTGGGGCAGCTGTGATAGTGTCAAGATATAGAACTTAAAATTTTGATTTTCCTCCATGACAGCCCCTGTCGGTCCCTTTTAAAATGCTGAGTGATTTTAGGGTAGCCACTAGTGAGGGACTGAGTGCCGCAATCGCTTTTTGGGGTCTTAGGGAGTGCAGATGTGAGGGGGAATAGGTGGTCATTCCCTCTGCAGTGAAGGTGTTAAAATAGCTTCTAGTTTTTGTAGGGATGTTAGCAGTGGGGGCTGGTTACATTGCCCTGCTCTATAAGATTCAGGCCAGAGTGAGGTGTGAGATTTTGCACTTCAGGCTGCATTGTAGATAACAGATAAGAAAGCATGCAGGGTTTTTAAACCAATGTATTTTAGTAAAATAGACTTCATCGATTAGTTTTTCTTGTGTTTAGAAATGAAATTTGAGCATTGCTAAATGGATGATAAAATCCAAAACCCAATTTGTGCATGGGTTGAGTCTTTTTTTTTTTTTTTTTTTTTTTTAAGTTTAAGTGTACCTTGTTTGTGGTGTTCAGCTGAAGGTATCTCTTTCTGGTAGTAAGATGGTCCGGTGGGAGTATATTTCCATTCGTTGAGTATCTCACTTTAGTAATGCCATCCGTTAAATTTTTATGAATCTAGTTGTGCGTTATGTGGAGTCGATATTGGTCCTTGAAAATAATTGTGATGAATTTTGAATGTAAGGAGGTTAAAATTAAGATAAATCCTGGAGAGGTCAGGAGCCTGAAGAAAGTGTGGCAGCCAGCAGCGGCGCCTCCCCTAGAATGTAATATAAATGAATACAACATATTCTTCTATGGGAAGAACACTTGAATGTGAAATATTCATAATTCATGTCTGGTTTAGCGCACTTGAATAAACACAGATGGTTAGTGCTTGAGTAAGGGTGTTTGTTTCTATTTTTTTCAGTTTTCAAACTCCTTTGAAGTCTATGGGAGAATAAGTTAACACAGTAGCGATATTCAAAGTTGGACTTTTTGTACGCTTTGGGTTTTTGCTCACGCGCTAACTTTTTACTTTCAACTCATAATACGAACGCAGCCCAACGCAGCGCAAAAAGCCTCTGTCTAGTGATGTTAATACACGAGTGGGACCGCTAAATAGTGCTCCACTCATAATCTAGCTCTAAATTGTAAAACTTAAGATTAGTTGATAATTGCTTTCCATAGTGTTTGAAAAATCAGGTTTATAATGGAGTCTGTTAAAACTCATGTAAATATGTAGTTTAGTACTGACCAGCAGAACAGTGCAATATCTCAGACTGGAAAA
This sequence comes from Bombina bombina, assembly GCF_027579735.1. NCBI lineage: Eukaryota > Metazoa > Chordata > Amphibia > Anura > Bombinatoridae > Bombina > Bombina bombina. The sequence continues at coordinate 29,750,365 of NC_069499.1, read as the reverse complement.
TTAACCAAAAGTAAAATTTAGAAACACTTACTGTTATAAAGTATTTTTGTATCTTATTTTTTTTTTTAAATCCATGAAAAGCAACAAGCAAAGCTTATCCTATGCAGTATGGCATCTAATTAGTATGAAAAACTAGCTCCAGGTGTTCTAAAACATTTTTATTACTTATTAAACTGAATTGCCAAGAAAGTCAAATTACTTTTCAGGAAAGGTTTATTCTTTGTGAAGATATTTTACAGAATCAACTTCAAAACGTAGGAGGTAACACGGTACCAATGCTCATACTATAGCTCTCAACATTTCAAGAGGCCAAAGAAGGAGACCTTTGCTTATGATGGCTGTCAGATTAATTCTTGCTGTTCTTAAGTATCCTAAGTTTTCAATGGACTCATTTAATGTGAGTTTTAATAAGAAATACCCCTAGGAATCTTGTTTATATAGAAAGAGGTATTATCAGCAACAAAGGGAGGTTCTCATGGCACTGTATACAGTATTTAGCCCTCATCTGTTATATGGTTAACAGATCAGGAGGATATGGGCTTGGTTCATAGTGGGTTGTTATGCTGCCGAGCAGCCTTGTTGTTCAGCTGAGATTGTGTTCAGAATTCTGGCATTTCTAGGCAATCATTAGTTGGCATTACTGCCATTAAAGGGACATTCCAGTCAAAATTAGACATGTGCAATTCGTTTCGAATCGGCACCATAACTAAAATTCCCGAAAATGAATAAATCATTTTCTGAATTTTTGGATCCATTTTTTATTCATAATCGGAATTTTTCACTGTTCTAATCTAAACCGCTGTTCCCCGACATCGCTGACACTAACTAAAACACTAAATAAAGCTATTAAGCCCTAAACCACCGTTCCCCGACATCGCCAACACTAACTAAACCTATTAAACCCTAAACCGCAGTTCCCAAACATCGCAGACACTAACTAAACCTATTAACTCCTAAACCAGGGTTCCCCGACATCGCCGACACCTACTAAAACACTAAATAAAGCTATTAACCCCTAAACCGCCATTCCACAACATAGCCGACACTAACTGAACCTATTAACCTCTAAACCAAATAGGGCTAAGAAACCCTAAGGAGGTGCACTCTCATAAAGAAGGACCAAACAGAGATATAATCTAAGAACAAAAAATCCAGATAACAGCCGCTCTCCCAAATAGTGTAGCCGAGTGAAAGTCATGTGAAGACCGAAAAGGAGGCACCACATCAAACAATATTGTTTGAACTGATATACAGGTAAGACAAACAAATGGCAACTCACATAGAAGGAGGCACGCACAGTGCCGTCAACAACAGGCCAAGACCTCTTAGTCGCCGGACAGACTCACTCACGATATCCTGAAGCTGGTCACATGGCGGCGTATCACCAAACGGGATAGCTTTCTCCACTGAACATCAGGAACCAATGTCCTCGATACCAGAACCAATGTCTATATAAAAAAGGTTGTGTGTAAGGGACTGGACTTGCCCCTTGTATGTGTGATATACACAAGGCAAAACCCACAATAGCGGGGGATTAATTATTCAAAGAACAGGAGTGAATAAAATGGAAACAAGTTTATTAAATACAAGTTAAAAATAGCAACGTGTTTCTTGGCCAAAAGTGCTGTTTCATCAGGCTGTGAACAACATTAAAACCCCTTGCTCTACATATACCTCCCTCTAGCCAATCAATAGTGAGTACAAACACACACCCTAACCAGATGTCACGCCTCTTAAATAGATACAAACAAATGCTAAACGAGACATTGAAAATATCAATACCTGGTCAGAAGGGGAAAGCAAGAGAACCCCATGTATCTCAATATAACATAATTTGCAATAGATTTTACACATTCAATACACTCAAAATAAAACAATAATAATTTAATATGACAACCGAATGTTGGCGATATTCTATATAGATAGTGGGATAATATCCATACACATAGAGGTAGATATACCCCCATGGGTTTGAATATATGATGTATAATCCCTCAGTCTATACAGAATGTGGGGTGTATAAACAAAATGTATTATATATATTAATTTATATTATGTGAATATAAATCAATACATAAATTGTAATCGCCCCTTAATTTAATAAGAAGTAAATTCTAAAAATAAATATATAATTGATCATAATATTTAGTATGAGTATTAGCAACATTAAAGTCTGAAAATGGTAATACTATCTATAAAACTAAATTATCCTTAACAGATAAATGACTAATCACAAACAACTTTTAAACAAAACATCAGGTGATCAGTGTATAAAATATATGCTGATAAACATATAAGATAGATATAGTATAAAGTGTGGATCAATAAGCATATAAACTGAAATAACATAGTGATAAAAGAAGACGATAAACATAATAGTAAAACCCTATAGGCATAGCAGCCTACTGGGATACATAACGAAAGTGGATAAAATGCCAACAATATGTCAGCAAGATCAATAATCCTAATGTGATGAACTATGTATGTTAAAAAAAAACTACTATGTAATCCTATATATATAGGTATCCCTTTTTATGATTAGTGGAAGGTCACCAGATCCACATTCATATTGAGACCAAATAGATGCAAGGTCCTTAATTTGTGGATCCAGTAGGTCTCCCTCTGTCTTAGCCTAAATAATCTATTATAAATGTGAGACTTAGTGACGTGTTCTATAGGAGAAAGAGAAAAACATTCTATATCACCACTATGTTTAACATGACAATGTCTGGGCACACTATGTAACTTGTAATTATTCTTCATATTACGATGATGCTCAAACCATCTATTACTGAGGCACCTACAGGTGTGACCAACATACTGGATCCAACAGATACAGGTAAGGAGGTAGACCACATAACTGACACACAAGACATGTGGCCAACTATAGGATAAATCCTTTTAGTCACGAAAGATTGGAAAGTGTGTTTGTGATGACCAATATGGACACACATTTTACATCTCCTTACCCCGCATCTGGAAGATCCTTGGTTGGTCCCCCTATTTCTAGTACTTTGAGTCCTAGAAATAGTATTTTTCTTATATTTGACTATTTTGCTCAGTGCCAGAATCGTCTTTAGATTAGGTGCCCTTTTGAACACCACTACAGGCTTTTTATCAATTAAATTACCTAAGATAGGATCCTTAGTCAAAATGTTCCAGTGTTTATTAATTATTTGTTTTTATCAAATTATGATTACAGTTATACTGTGTAATGAACTCAGTATGATTTTAGCATTATTCTCTATCTGTTTGATATCTTTTTTAGCTTGAAAATATTCATCCCTATCGTCAAGTTTGGCTCTTCTGTATTCATTATCAATGATATGAGAGCTGCTTAAATCCTATTGGCTGTTCAAATCAGTCAAAACGATTTAAGCAGCTCTCATTCCTATTGGCCGATTTGAAGTTTTCAGCCAATAGGAATGCAACGGTACCTCAATATAAAAGGGGTACCTTGCATTGAATCCTCAGTGTGCGGCAGACGATTGCAAGAAGAGGACCTCCACGTCGGACTGATGGACCTCCGTCTGGACCTCCGCTTCCGTGCATGCACCTACCGATCTGCCTCCACAGGGATGAAGAAGATAGAATAACTGGTCCCGCGATGGATGAAGATGGAGTCGCCTGGATGAAGATGCTTTGCCGCTGGGATGAATATTTTTTGCCAGACTTCAGCAAATTTGAGTACTGATTTTAGGGTTAGTGTTAGTTAGTTTTTTTAGTTTTTTGGGGGTGTTTTTTTTTTTATAGATTAGGGCTTTTTTTATTTTAAAGGGCAGAAGAAGAGCTGAATGCCTTTTTAAGGGCAGTAAAAAAGCTGAATGCCCTTTTAAGGGCAATGTCTATACAAATACCTTTTTTAGGGCAATAGGTAGATTAGGTTTTTTTAGTTAGGTTTTTTTTTTCTTTTGTGGGTTGGGGGGGTGGGGGTTTGTAATGTTGGGGGGTGTTTGTTTTAATTTTTTGCAAAAGAGCTGTTAACTTTGGATAATTTTGTTTGTTATTTTTCATAATGGGAATTTTTTTATTTTTGGTTTTTTTTTTTTTTTAGATTGTTTTTTTTTTTAATTTTTAATGGGCTTAAAAAGAGCTGAATGCCCTTTTAAGGGCAATGCCCATACAAATGTCCTTTTTGGGGGCATGGGTAGATTTTTTTTTTTTTAATTTTGTGTTGGGGGGTGGGGTTTGTAATGTTAGGGGGCGTTTGTTTTTATTTTTTTGCAAAAGCGCTGTTAACTTTAGGGCAATGCCCTATAAAAAGGCCCCTTTAAGGGCACTTGGTAGTTTATTATAGATTAGGGTTTTTTATTTTGGGGTTGTGTGAAGGATCTCCGGTTACCGCTCCACCAATGGATCCTTCCAACCCCTGAAACCAGCCACTATGCAGTGGAGAAAGTGATTATAGCAGGAGCCCACCCAAATAACTAGACATACCAGCATTCAGGTGAACAAAGAAGAACCTTTATTGAGAAACGCACACATCTTTTGCACACAGCTCATCTTTATAAGACAATGGACAATCCCACAAATTTCCCACCATTCCCGCCCCTTCAGACAGGCTGGAGCAGCCACAGTCCCACAAAATCCCTGTAACCAGGGGTGGCAGTTTTATGGTGCTCCTGGTAGAGCATCGGCACTTTCAGGGTGTCATTTTAAAACTCTCAGTCCCCAGATGCCACAGTCCAAAAAGTGGCGTGATTCGTTATTGGGAGATACAGTCCGTTGAAGTTATAGGGGTAGGGGTGTCAAAACCCCCCAGTTCCCTTCTGGTAATTATCCCAGATCTTGCCCACCCTAGGGGCTACCAATCCCCAAAAGAGCGGCACTCTGGGGCAAAGGGCCGCTGGAGTGACCAGGGGTAAAGTTAGCGGGTGTCCTTTTGTTCTGTGGCAGATCGGGAGTTCCAGGATCCCAGCCAGCCTGAGAGGGGTTAGGTGGGTGTCCATTGTGAGGTGGCCAACCAGGAGTTTCAGGAGCCTGGCCAGCCTAGGAGGGTTTTTCCAGTCAGACCAGCTCTTCTCTGACAAAGTACTCATCACCAAATAAAGGAAACAAAAGGTCTAGGAGATTGTGGTTGCTCTCCAGAGCCCAAATCCGCTGAGAAACAGTAGGGGTTGAGGTGGTGGTGGGGGGAGGAGTTTAACCCTTGCAGCCCCGTATCCGTGACAACTCCTGCCTTCCAGTTCGGCAGACTCAGCTAGATCCACACACGGGTCGGCCTGGGGCTGTCCGAGAAGCTATGCCACTTCAGTGTGCCGAGAAAGTCTATCAGCATTTCCATTGTTCTTTCCTGGCTGGTACTGAATATCAAAATTAAAGGGCTGCAGGGCTAAATCTCCCATTATCTCCTGACACTCGGTTAAACCAGACGAGGGGGTTGTGATCTGTGAGGACGGTGGAAGGTCTTCCATACAGGTAGGACTGTAGCTTCTTCAGGGCCCATACCAGAAAAAGACATTCCTTCTCCACTGCCATGTAGCCTACTTCTCATGGCAACATTCTCTGGCTAATGTAGGCTACAGGGTGGTCTTGTCCTTCAGCACCTGTCTGGCTCAGGACTGCCCCTAACCTGAACATGGATGCGTCTGTATTGACATAAAAACATTGGGCTGGGTTAGGAGTGGTAAATACTGGGGAAGAGACCAAGGCAGACTTGAGGCTCTGGAAGGCATTCTTACATTTGGGGGACCACAGGACTTGTTGGGGTAGGTTTTTACGGGTGAGGTCAGTCAAAGGTTTGACTACAGCACTGTAGTTGGGGACGATTCTTCAGTAATACCCGGCAGTTCCTTGGAACACTAGTACTTGGGTCTTTATCCTGGGGGTGGACCAGTTCGCTACCGCCTTGACCTTAGCCGGCTCAGGCTGATGTTTCCCACAGCCCACTCGGTGGCACAGGTAGTGGACCTCTGAGCGCCCTATGGTGCACTTGTCGGTTTTCAGGGTTATCCCGGCGGCTCTGAGGCTATCTAGAACGACGCCTAGGTGGACCAAGTGGTCCTCCCAGGTGTCGCTATAGATGGCAATGTCATCTAAGTAGACACAGGTAAAGTCCTGGAGGCCATCTAGGAGGCGGTCTACCATATGTTGGAAGGTGGCTGGTGCATTCTTCATCCCAAACGGCATGACCTTAAACTGGAAGAGGCCGAAGGGGGTGATGAAGGCAGACTGGGGACCAAGTCAGGGCTAAGGGAATTTTCTTTCACCCTTGCAGAGTTTGAGGGTGGTCAGAAAGTGGCCTCGGGTGATCCTGTCCAACAGGTCATCAACCCGGGGCATGGAATAAGCATTAGTGGTGGTTCTGTCATTGAGCTTGCGGTAGTCAATGCAGTTCCGAGTAGACCCATCTTTCTTGGGTACTAGCACCACCAGGGAGGCCCAGGGACTGTTGGATGGTTCCACGACAACTAGGTCAAACATTACCCAGAGCTCTCGGTGCATACTGTCTTGTACTGCCTCTGGGATCCTTTAAGGGACCTGTCGCAAGGGAAGCTGTCCCGGGGGTTTCCACTTGGTGGACGGCCACTGTGGTGTACCTGGGATTATTAGAGAACATTTTGCGGCAGCGCTCTAGCAGTCACCAGACCTGCCCTCTCTGTTCTGTTCCTAATTGTTCATCTAAAACAATGTTGTCTACTCCCTTGGGGGTTTTGTGGGGTTCCAGGAGCTCCGGCATAGGGAGGCTCTCTGATTCTTCTACAGCAGGGGCACAAATAGCAGACATGTCCTGTGCCTTTTCTAAGTATGCCTTTAGCATGTTCACATGAAAGGTCCTGCGGACCCTGTAATCTGAACAATTGGCTACCAGGTATGTGGTGTCATTTAGCTATTCCTTGCCAGGAAGCCTGTAGTTTATTGGTTTTGACAGGCTTTAGGGCTAGGACCTTTTGCCCTACTGCTAAGGTTTGGGTACGAGCACTTCTGTTAAACCACCGTTTCTGCCGGCTTTGAGCGGCTTGCAGGTTCTCCCGCACCTGGGCGGCGAGTTCCTTCAGTCGGTCTCAGAGTTGGAGGACGTACACCACAATGGAGGGTCCCTCCCCCCCTGTGAGCCCCTCCCAGTGGCTCCTAACTAAGTCCAGGGGTCCCCATACCTTCCTGCCATATACTAGTTCAAAGGGGGAGAACCCGGTGGATTTCTGAGGCACCTCTCTATATGCAAAGAGGAGGTGCGATAGGAATTTCTCCCAGTCCTTGTGAGTGGACGAGAACATTCGGAGCAACTGCTTCAGGGTCCTGTTGAACCTCTCACATAGGCCATTCATCTGGGGGTGATATTGAGCGCTGTGCAGGGGTTTGATCCCGCATAGCTTCCATAACTGTCGGGTAATCTCTGCATTGAACTGGGTTCCCTGATCGGAGATTACTTCCGGAGTGAAGTCCACCCTGGTGGATATCTGGAGCATAGCATCTGCCACTGTCTCTGCCTGGATATTAGCCAGAGGGATTGCCTTTGGGTATTAGGTGGCCTAGTCCACCACCTTACGGATGTATTTCTTTCCTGTTGGACTGGGTCGAGCTAGGGGACCCACTATGTCTACAGCAGCCCTGCTAAAGGGTTCATCTATAATGGGAAGTGGCTGAAGGGGGGCTTTAGTGTGGTCCCTGGTTTTCCCTATTTTCTGGCATACCCCACACATTTTACAGTATTCTTTGATGTCGGTTGTTATTCCGGGCCAAAAATGGTCTGGGTTAGGTGTTGGTGAGTCCTATTTTTCCCCAGATGCCCCGCTAGGGGAATATCATGACCTATATGCAGCAAGTCGGACTGAAACCACTTCGGTACAATGAGCTGACATTTGGGTACCAGCCCTTTTCTCCTCTCGGAGATCCAGTACAGGCGCCCTCCCTCCCACTGAAAACATTAGGCTCCAGGGCCTTGGGGGTCGGCACCTACTCGGTCTCGGTAAGGGGCTAGGATCGGGTCGCTCAGGGTCTCCTGGGCGAAGTCTGAGGGGGAGGCCAGGGGGTTAAGTCAGGGGAAAGGGCAGTAGTGGGGACTGGTGGTTGGGGTGCAGAGAAAGTTGGGACGGGACGGCAGGGATGGGTAGGAGTCGGAGCAGGCTGTCTGTGTGTTATCTGGGTCCCCAGGGAAGCTGTAGCGGCTGGGCATCTGGCCTGCTGGCGTGTAGTCACGGGGCAAATCTCCAGGGGTGTATCCCCCACAAAGGTGGATACCAAATGGCCGAGGTCGTTTCCTAGTGGAACTGAATGTGGCCAGTCTGTCCACAATAAAACCACTTTCGGGGTAGAGTGGATCCAGCCGGAGGAGTCAAGGGTGAGTGGGTCTGGGTCGGATGGGGGTCCCCCGTGAAGCGGCCACCCCCTGGGATGGATCGGAGATTTGCCCTGGGCTCTGGGGTAGCCTGTCTCTGGGAGCCCATGTATTGGTCTGCCAGGGTAGCTGCTTGGTCAGCTGTGGTGGGTCACCGATGGTGGAACCACTCTTTGATCTCCACTGGAACAGAGTTGTAGAAATGTTCCAATAAGATCAACTGTGAGGCCTCAGTCAGGGTGGTGACTTTGCAACCAGTGAACCAGGGGTCCATGGCGCGAGTGAACTGGTGTGTCCACTCGGTGTATGATTGCCCTCTTTTCTGCTTGAGCTCCCGGAATTTATATCGGGCCAGGATGCGCTCCTTAATCTTTTCATAGGTCCTTTGGTCCCCAGGAGGGACGGTGTGAAAAGCATCCATGGTTCAGCCAGACAAATTGCAGAGCAAGATGGAAACTGGGTTTCAATAACTTGTAGGAAACTGTCAATGTCCTCCTCTTCTTCCTTGAAGACTCGAAAGGCTCCATGCAGCAGTTTTGGGGGACGGGGAGCCTGCTGGGGAGAGACCGGTAGAGCTCCTAGGGGACTCTCCAGCTGCCTCATCAGGCCGATCATCCTCCATCAGTTCAGTTATGATGGCTTCATTGGTTTTGTTGCCAGGGATTTTGGCTCTCGCCTCCAACAAGGCTTTCAGCTCAACCTTAAGGAGCTTAGAGTACTGGTCTTCAGGTGGTGGTTTGGAAGTTCCAGGCAGATGGAAGCATCCCACCGCTGCCACCAATGTGACGGATCTCTGGTTACCCCGACTGGGTAGCTCCACCAATCGATCCTTTCAACCCCTGGAACCAGCCACTATGCAGCTGGGAAAGTGATTATAGCAGGAGCCCACCCAAATAACTAGACATCCCAGCATTCAGGTGAACAAAGAAGAACCTTTATTGAGAAACACACACATCTTTTATACACACAGCTCATTAATAAGACACTGGACAATCTCACAATTTTCCCACCATTCCCGCCCCTCCATACAGGCTGGCGCCTCCATAGCAGCCACAGTCTCACAGAATCCCAGTACCCAGGGCTGGCAGTTTCGGGGTATCATTTTAAAGCTCATGATCACCAGATGCCACAGTCCAAAAAAACACATGATTTGCTACTGGGGACTGGAGATACAGTCCATTGAAGTTATGCAGGTAGGGGTGCCCAAAACCCCCGGTTCCCAAAGGAGCTCCCCTCCTGTAATTCCCACACCTCTTGTCCACCCTAGGGACTACCAATCCCCAAAAGGGCGGTGCTCTGGGGCAAAGGGTCGCTAGAGTGACTAGGGGTAAAGTTAGCTAGTGTCCTGCTGTTCTGCGGCTGACCAGGAGTTCCAGGAGCCCAGCAAGCCTGAGAGGGGTTAGGCAGGTGTCCATTGTAAAGGCAGCTGACCGGGAGTTCCAAAAGCCCAGCCAGCCTAGGAGAGTTTTTCCGGTCAGAGACCAGCTCTTCTCTGACAAAGTACATCACCAAATAAAGGAAACAAAAGTTCTGGGAGATCGCGGTTGCTCTCCGGAGACCAAATCCACTGAGATACAGAATGGGGTGAGGTGGTGGTGGTGGGGGAAGCAGTTTAACCCTTGCAGCCCCGTATCTGACCAGGTGTTTTTTTTTTTTTTAATGGGGTATTAGAATAGAAATAATTTTATTATTTTGGATAATTTATTTTTTAATTTTTTTGTAATAGTAGTTTTTTTATTGTTTGTAATTTTAGTGTTTATTTTTTTTTGTAACTGTATTTTTTTTTTTTTAAGTTTTTTTTTTATTTCACAGGTAAGTTTGTATTTATTTTAACTAGGTAGTTAGTAAATAGTTATATTGTAGCTAGCTTAGGTTTTATTTTTATTTCACAGGTAAGTTAGTTAAGAATTGTAACTTATTTAGGCTTATTTTAATTATGATAAAGTTAGGGGGTGTTGGGTTTAGGGGTTAATATAGTTTAATTTAGCTAGTTGCAATGTGGGGCGGGCGGCGGTTTAGGGGTTAATATGTTCAGTTAGTGTTGTCAATGTGGGGGTACGGTAGTTTAGGGGTTAATAGTAGTGATGTCGCGAATAGTTCGCTGGCGAATAGTTCCCGGCGAACATAGCTTGTTCGCGTTCGCTGCGGCGGGCGAACATATGCGATGTTCGATCCGCCCCCTATTCATCATCATTGAGTAAACTTTGACCCTGTACCTCACAGTCAGCAGACACATTCCAGCCAATTAGCAGCAGACCCTCCCTCCCAGACCCTCCCACCTCCTGGACAGCATCCATTTTAGGTTCATTCGGAAGCTGCATTCTTAGTGAGAGGAGGGACAGTGTAGCTGCTGCTGATTTAATAGGGAAATCGATAGCTAGGCTAGTGTAGTCAGTGTCCACTACAGTCCTGAAGGACTAATCTGATCTCTGCTGTAAGGACAGCACCCCAAAAAGCCCTTTTTAGGGCTAGAACATCAGTCTGCTTTTTTTTTTTCCCTGTGTAATCTAATTGCAGTTGCCTGCCTGCCAGCGTGTGTGTCAGACTCACAGCGTATACTGTGCCCACTTGCCCAGTGCCACCACTCATATCTGGTGTGGCAGGTGGTGGGGGTTGGTCTGTGGGGGGGGGGGAAGCTACACTACAGAAAAAAAAAATAAAAACAGAAAAAACTACTTTTTTTTTTCAAACTGGGTACTGGCAGACAGCTGCCAGTACCCAAGATGGCCACAAATAAGGCAGATGGGGATGGTTAGAGAGCTGTTTTGGGGGGGATCAGGGAGGTTGGGGGCTAAGGGGGGATGCTACACCACAGCATATGTAAATATGCTAAAAAAAATAATACAAATTTAAAAACCTTTTATTTTAGTACTGGCAGACTTTCTGGCAGTACTTAAAGGGACAGTCAACCATAGAATTGTTATTGTTTTAAAAGATAGATAATCCCTTTATTACTCATTCCCCAGCTTTGCATAACCAACACAGTTATATTAATGTACTTTTTACCTTTGTGATTACCTTTTATCTAGGAACCTTCTTCCAGCCCCCTGATCACATGACTGTGACTGTTTATTATCTATTGTCTTAAATTTAGCATTGTTTTGTGCTAGATCTTAAATAACCCCCTGTGCCTGAACACAGTGTTATCTATATGGCCCATGTGTACTTTCTGTCTCTTTGTGTTGAAAAGAGATTTAAAAAGCAAGTGATAAGAGGCAGCCCTCAAAGGCTTAGAAATTAGCTTATGAGCCTACCTATGTTTAGTTTAAACTAAGAATACCAAGAGAAAAAAGCAAATTTGATGATAAAAGTAAATTGGAAAGTCGATTAAAATTAAAAGTCCTCTCTAAGCTAGAATATACAGGAACTAAGCTACAAAAAATGCAGTTGAGACTTGAAGACCTAGAAAATCGGTCGCGAAGAAGGATAATAGGTATACCTGAGGAAAAAAAATATGACAATTTAACGCAATTCATAACAGAAACGCTAGGTCAAATTTTGGAAATATCAAACACACAGATAATAATTGAAAGGGCTCACAGAATTGGCCCCCCCCTCGATGATAATAAAACAAACAGGAGGCCTAGGGCAGTTATTGCTCGGTTCCTGAACTACTTAGACAAAGTCCATATGATGCAACAGTAAAACAGAAAAAAGCAACCGATCAATATAGATGGTGCTAAAATCTTACTGTTCCAGGACTATTCAGCAGAAACCTCCCTAAAAAGGAGAGAACTAGCATCTGTATGCACAAAATTCATTCAAAAAGGCTACAGGGCAACTCTAATTTAGTGATGTCCCGAACTGTTCGCCCGCGAACGGTTCACAGCGAACATAGGTTGTTCGCGTTCGCGTTTGTGGGCGAACACATGGCGATGTTCGATCCGCCCCTATGTGTCATCATTGTGGAAACTTTGACCCTTTATGTCACAGCCGCCTGACACATTAGAGCCAATCAACATCAGACACTCCCTCACAGACACTCCCAGCTACTCGGAATCCGCCATTTTAGACTCATAACGACCTTGCTTTTTTAATGATAGGACGTGTTATGTTTTTGCTCCTGACATTCATAGGAAAAACATAGCTAGGCTAGTGTATTTACAGTCCAGAAGGACTCCACTCATCTCTGCTGCAAGCACAGCACCCCAAAAAGCCCTTTTTAGGGCTATATTTCGTGCCGCATTAATATACCTCTTTTTTTTTCAGTCTTTTGGTTAATTGGTCTGTGCCAGGCAGCCACCCAGCACTCATATCTATTTTTCTTTCACCTTAATTTTAATATAAAAAAAAAAAAGTTTAAATTTGTTTGCTAGTGTAATCAAATCTAATTTTCTATCCGGCCTGTGTGTTTTGCTGACATAGAGAGCCTACTGTGTTTACTTGCTGCCCTCCCTAGTCTATGAGCCACGACTCATATGTGTTTAACCTTTTTTTTAATTTCCCCCCCCAAAAAATAATTTCAATCATTTTTCTAGTGTAATCTAATAGTATTTTCTATCAGGCGTGTGTGTATCCGACATACATAGCCTACTGTTTTTAATAGCTGCCCTTCCAAGGCTATCGGCCACGACTCATATGTATGTGCTTAACCTTTTTCTTAAAATTTCCAAAAAAAAGTCTTTAAATCATTATGCTAGTGTAATCTAATTGTATTTTCTATCAGGCCTGTGTCTAACTGTCTATCTGACTTACACAGCATACTGTTGTTAT
>NC_069499.1:29479023-29540976 GCF_027579735.1 Bombina bombina | reverse complement strand
ACAAAGGTATACAGATTCTCAACATACACACGCACAAGGCACGTACACTCATACATGCACAAAGGTATACATATTCTCACATACACACGCACTGACACGTACACACATACAGTGCACAAACGTATACATATTCTCACATACACACGCTGAGACACCGTACACACCATACATGCACAAAGGTAATACAGATACTCAACATACACACGTACCACAACACCTCACACACTACCATGCAAATACGGTATACATATTCTCACATACACACGCACAGACACGTACACACATACATGCACAAAGGTATACATATTCTCACATACACACACACAGACACGTACACACATACATGCAAAAACGTATACATATTCTCACATACACACGCACAGACACGTACACACATACATGCACAAATGTATACATATTCTCACATACACACGCACAGACACGTACACACATACGTGCACAAACGTATACATATTCTCACATACACACGCACGTACACACATACATGCACAAAGGTATACATATTCTCACATACACACGCACAGACACGTACACACATACATGCACAAAGGTATACATATTCTCACATACACACGCACAGACACGTACACACATACATGCACAAAGGTATACATATTCTCACATACACACGCACAGACACGTACACACATACATGCACAAACGTATACATATTCTCACATACACACGCACAGACACGTACACACATACATGCACAAACGTATACATATTCTCACATACACACGCACGTACATACATACATGCACAAACGTATACATATTCTCACATACACACGCACAGACACGTACACACATACATGCACAAACGTATACATATTCTCACATACACACGCACAGACACGTACACACATACGTGCACAAACGTATACATATTCTCACATACACACGCACAGACACGTACACACATACATGCACAAAGGTATACATATTCTCACATACACAGACACAGACACGTACACACATACATGCACAAAGGTATACATATTCTCACATACACACGCAGAGACACGTACACACATACATGCACAAACGTATACATATTCTCACATACACACGCACAGACACGTACACACATACATGCACAAACAGAAACATGCCCATACACACGCAGAGACACGTACACACATACATGCACAAACGTATACATATTCTCACATACACACGCACAGACACGTACACCACATTACATGCACAAACGTATACATATTCTCACATACCACACGCAGAGATCACGTACACACATACATGCACAAACGTATACATATTCTCACATACACACGCACAGACACGTACACACATACATGCACAAACGTATACATATTCTCACATACACACGCACAGACACGTACACACATACATGCACAAACATATACATATTCTCACATACACACGCAGAGACACGTACACACATACATGCACAAACATATACATATTCTCACATACACACGCACACAGACACGTACACACATACATGCACAAACGTATACATATTCTCACATACACACACACAGACACGTACACACATACATGCACAAACGTATACATATTCTCACATACACAGACACAGACACGTACACACATACATGCAAAAACGTATACATATTCTCACATACACACGCACAGACACGTACACACATACATGCACAAAGGTATACATATTCTCACATACACACGCACAGACACGTACACACATACGTGCACAAACATATACATATTCTCACATACACACGCACAGACACGTACACACATACATGCACAAAGGTATACATATTCTCACATACACACGCACAGACACGTACACACATACGTGCACAAACGTATACATATTCTCACATACACACGCACAGACACGTACACACATACATGCACAAAGGTATACATATTCTCACATACACAGACACAGACACGTACACACATACATGCACAAACGTATACATATTCTCACATACACACGCACAGACACGTACACACATACATGCACAAAGGTATACATATTCTCACATACACACGCACAGACACGTACACACATACATGCACAAACGTATACATATTCTCACATACACACGCACAGACACGTACACACATACATGCACAACGTATACATATTCTCACATACACACGCAGAGACACGTACACACATACATGCACAAACGTATACATATTCTCACATACACACGCAGCAGACACGTACACACATACATGCACAAAGGTATACATATTCTCACATACACACTCACAGACACGTACACACATACATGCACAAACGTATACATATTCTCACATACACACGCACAGTACACGTACACACATACATGCACAAAGGTATACATATTCTCACATACACACGCACCAGACACGTACACACATACATGCACAAAGGTATCATATTCTCACATACACACGCACAGACACGTACACACATACATGCACACAGGTATAAATATTCTCACATACACACACGCACAGACACGTACACACATACATGCACAAACGTATACATATTCTCACATACACACGCACAGACACGTACACACATACATGCACAAAGGTATACATATTCTCACATACACACGCACAGACACGTACACACATACATGCACAAAGGTATACATATTCTCACATACACACGCACAGACACGTACACACATACATGCACAAAGGTATACATATTCTCACATACACACGCACAGACACGTACACACATACATGCACAAACGTATACATATTCTCATATACACACGCACAGACATGTACACACATACATGCACAAACGTATACATATTCTCACATACACACGCACAGGCACGTACACACATACGTGCACAAACGTATACATATTCTCACATACACACGCACAGGCACGTACACACATACATGCACAAACGTATACATATTCTCACATACACACGCACAGACACGTACACACATACATGCACAAACGTATACATATTCTCACATACACACGCACAGACACGTACACACATACATGCACAAACGTATACATATTCTCACATACACACGCACAGGCACGTACACACATACATGCACAAAGGTATACATATTCTCACATACACACGCACACAGACACGTACACACATACATGCACAAAGGTATACATATTCTCACATACACACGCACAGACACGTACACACATACATGCACAAAGGTATACATATTCTCACATACACACGCAGAGACACGTACACACATACATGCACAAACGTATACATATTCTCACATACACACGCAGAGACACGTACACACATACATGCACAAACGTATACATATTCTCACATACACACACACAGACACGTACACAAATACATGCACAAAGGTATACATATTCTCACATACACACGCACACAGACACGTACACACATACATGCACAAAGGTATACATATTCTCACATACACACGCACACAGACACGTACACACATACATGCACAAACATATACATATTCTCACATACACACGCACAGACACGTACACACATACATGCACAAAGGTATACATATTCTCACATACACACGCACAGACACGTACACACATACATGCACAAAGGTATACATATTCTCACATACACATGCACAGACACGTACACACATACATGCACAAAGGTATACATATTCTCACATACACACGCACAGACACGTACACACATACATGCACAAAGGTATACATATTCTCACATACACACGCACAGACACGTACACACATACATGCACAAAGGTATACATATTCTCACATACACACGCACAGGCACGTACACATATACATGCACAAAGGTATACATATTCTCACATACACACGCACAGGCACGTACACACATACATGCACAAACGTATACATATTCTCACATACACACACACAGACACGTACACACATACATGCACAAACATATACATATTCTCACATACACACGCAGAGACACGTACACACATACATGCACAAACGTATACATATTCTCACATACACACGCAGAGACACGTACACACATACATGCACAAAGGTATACATATTCTCACATACACACGCAGAGACACGTACACACATACATGCACAAACGTATACATATTCTCACATACACACGCACAGACACGTACACACATACATGCACAAACGTATACATATTCTCACATACACACGCACAGACACGTACACACATACATGCACAAACGTATACATATTCTCACATACACACGCAGAGACACGTACACACATACATGCACAAACGTATACATATTCTCACATACACACGCACAGACACGTACACACATACATGCACAAACGTATACATATTCTCACATACACACACACAGACACGTACACACATACATGCACAAACGTATACATATTCTCACATACACACGCACGTACACACATACATGCACAAAGGTATACATATTCTCACATACACACGCACAGACACGTACACACATACATGCACAAACGTATACATATTCTCACATACACACGCACGTACACACATACATGCACAAACGTATACATATTCTCACATACACACGCACGTACACACATACATGCACAAAGGTATACATATTCTCACATACACACGCACAGACACGTACACACATACATGCACAAATGTATACATATTCTCACATGCACACGCACAGACATGTACACACATACGTGCACAAACGTATACATATTCTCACATACACACGCACGTACACACATACATGCACAAAGGTATACATATTCTCACATACACACGCACAGACACGTACACACATACATGCACAAAGGTATACATATTCTCACATACACACGCACAGACACGTACACACATACATGCACAAACGTATACATATTCTCACATACACACGCACAGACACGTACACAAATACATGCACAAAGGTATACATATTCTCACATACACACGCAGAGACACGTACACACATACATGCACAAACGTATACATATTCTCACATACACACGCACAGACACGTACACACATACATGCACAGAGGTATACATATTCTCACATACACACGCAGAGACACGTACACACATACATGCACAAACGTATACATATTCTCACATACACACGCACACAGACACGTACACAAATACATGCACAAACGTATACATATTCTCACATACACACGCACAGACACGTACACACATACATGCACAAACGTATACATATTCTCACATACACACGCAGAGACACGTACACACATACATGCACAAACGTATACATATTCTCACATACACACGAAGAGACACGTACACACATACATGCACAAAGGTATACATATTCTCACATACACACGCACACAGACACGTACACAAATACATGCACAAACGTATACATATTCTCACATACACACGCACAGACACGTACACACATACATGCACAAACGTATACATATTCTCACATACACACGCAGAGACACGTACACACATACATGCACAAAGGTATACATATTCTCACATACACACGAAGAGACACGTACACACATACATGCACAAACGTATACATATTCTCACATACACACGCACAGACACGTACACACATACATGCACAAAGGTATACATATTCTCACATACACACGCACAGACACGTACACACATACATGCACAAAGGTATACATATTCTCACATACACACGCACAGACACGTACACACATACATGCACAAACGTATATATATATTCTCACATACACACGCACAGACACGTACACACATACATGCACAAACGTATACATATTCTCACATACACACGCACACAGACACGTACACACATACATGCACAAAGGTATACATATTCTCACATACACACGCACACAGACACGTACACAAATACATGCACAAAGGTATACATATTCTCACATACACACGCACACAGACACGTACACACATACATGCACAAACGTATACATATTCTCACATACACACGCAGAGACACGTACACACATACATGCACAAACGTATACATATTCTCACATACACACGCACAGACATGTACACACATACATGCACAAACGTATACATATTCTCACATACACACGCAGAGACACGTACACACATACATGCACAAAGGTATACATATTCTCACATACACACACACAGACACGTACACACATACATGCACAAACGTATACATATTCTCACAGATACACGCAGAGACACGCACACACATACATGCACAAAGGTATACATATTCTCACATACACACGCAGAGACACGTACACACATACATGCACAAACGTATACATATTCTCATATACACACGCAGAGACACGTACACACATACATGCACAAAGGTATACATATTATCACATACACACGCAGAGACATGTACACACATACGTGCACAAACGTATACATATTCTCATATACACACGCAGAGACACGCACACACATACATGCACAAACGTATACATATTCTCACATGCACACGCACAGACACGTACACACATACATGCACACAGGTATAAATATTCTCACATACACACGCACAGACACGTACACACATACATGCACAAACGTATACATATTCTCACATGCACACGCACAGACACGTACACACATACATGCACACAGGTATAAATATTCTCACATGCACACGCACAGACACGTACACACATACATGCACACAGGTATAAATATTCTCACATGCACACGCACAGACACGTACACACATACATGCACACAGGTATAAATATTCTCACATGCACACGCACAGACACGTACACACATACATGCACACAGGTATAAATATTCTCACATACACACGCACAGACACGTACACACATACATGCACACAGGTATAAATATTCTCACATACACACGCACAGACACGTACACACATACATGCACACAGGTATACATATTCTCACATACACACGCACAGACACGTACACACATACATGCACAAAGGTATACATATTCTCACATACACACGCACAGACACGTACACACATACATGCACAAACGTATACATATTCTCACATACACACGCACAGACACGTACACACATACATGCACAAAGGTATACATATTCTCACATACACACGCACAGACACGTACACACATACATGCACAAAGGTATACATATTCTCACATACACACGCACAGACACGTACACACATACATGCACAAACGTATACATATTCTCACATACACACGCACAGACACGTACACACATACATGCACAAAGGTATACATATTCTCACATACACACGCACAGACACGTACACACATACATGCACAAAGGTATACATATTCTCACATACACACACACAGACACGTACACACGTACATGCACAAAGGTATACATATTCTCACATACACACGCACAGACACGTACACACATACATGCACAAACGTATACATATTCTCACATACACACGCACAGACACATACACACATACATGCACAAAGGTATACATATTCTCACATACACACGCACAGACACGTACACACATACATGCACACAGGTATACATATTCTCACATACACACGCACAGACACGTACACACATACATGCACAAAGGTATACATATTCTCACATACACACGCACAGACACGTACACACATACATGCACAAAGGTATACATATTCTCACATACACACGCACAGACACGTACACACATACATGCACAAACGTATACATATTCTCACATACACACGCACAGACACGTACACACATACATGCACAAAGGTATACATATTCTCACATACACACGCACAGACACGTACACACATACATGCAC
This sequence comes from Bombina bombina, assembly GCF_027579735.1. Classification (NCBI taxonomy): domain Eukaryota; kingdom Metazoa; phylum Chordata; class Amphibia; order Anura; family Bombinatoridae; genus Bombina; species Bombina bombina. The sequence goes on along the minus strand of NC_069499.1, from coordinate 29,533,192 downwards.
AAACGTATACATATTCTCACATACACATGCACAGACACATACACACATTAATGCACAAACGTATATATATTCTCACATACACACGCACAGACACATACACACATACATGCACAAAGGTATACATATTCTCACATACACACGCACAGACACGTACACACATACATGCACACAGGTATAAATATTCTCACATGCACACGCACAGACACGTACACACATACATGCACACAGGTATAAATATTCTCACATGCACACGCACAGACACGTACACACATACATGCACACAGGTATAAATATTCTCACATACACACGCACAGACACGTACACACATACATGCACACAGGTATAAATATTCTCACATACACACGCACAGACACGTACACACATACATGCACACAGGTATACATATTCTCACATACACACGCACAGACACGTACACACATACATGCACAAACGTATACATATTCTCACATACACACGCACAGACACGTACACACATACATGCACAAAGGTATACATATTCTCACATACACACGCACAGACACGTACACACATACATGCACAAAGGTATACATATTCTCACATACACACGCACAGACACGTACACACATACATGCACAAAGGTATACATATTCTCACATACACACGCACAGACACGTACACACATACATGCACAAAGGTATACATATTCTCACATACACACGCACAGACACGTACACACATACATGCACAAAGGTATACATATTCTCACATACACACGCACAGACACGTACACACATACATGCACAAACGTATATATATTCTCACATACACACACACAGACACGTACACACATACATGCACAAATGTATACATATTCTCACATACACACGCACAGACACGCACACACATACATGCACAAAGGTATACATATTCTCACATACACACGCACAGACACGTACACACATACATGCACAAACGTATACATATTCTCACATACACACGCACACAGACACGTACACACATACATGCACAAACGTATACATATTCTCACATACACACGCACAGACACGTACACACATACATGCACAAAGGTATACATATTCTCACATACACGCACACAGACACGTACACACATACATGCACAAAGGTATACATATTCTCACATACACACGCACAGACACGTACACACATACATGCACAAAGGTATACATATTCTCACATACACACGCACACAGACACGTACACACATACATGCACAAACGTATACATATTCTCACATACACATGCACAGACACGTACACACATACATGCACAAAGGTATACATATTCTCACATACACACGCAGAGACACGTACAGACATACATGCACAAACGTATACATATTCTCATATACACACGCAGAGACACGCACACACATACATGCACAAAGGTATACATATTCTCACATACACACGCACAGGCACGTACACACATACGTGCACAAACGTATACATATTCTCACATACACATGCACAGACACGTACACACATACGTGCACAAACATATACATATTCTTACATACATGCACAAACGTTTATATATTCTCACATACACACACATAGACACGTACACACATACATGCACAAACATATACATATTCTCACATACACACGCAGATACACGCACACACATACATGCACAAAGGTATACATATTCTCACATACACACGCACAGACACGTACACACATACGTGCACAAATGTATACATATTCTCACATACACACGCAGAGACACGCACACACATACATGCACAAAGGTATACATATTCTCACATACACAAGCAAAGACATGTACACACAAACGTGCACAAACGTATACATATTCTCACATACACACGCACATACATGCATGTACACACACAGAGACACACACATACATGCACATACACACACACACAGGCACACACATACATGTATTCACACACAGACACACACATACATACACAGGCACACACATACATTCACATACACACACAGACAAACACATGCATGCATGTACACACACAGGCACACACATACATGCACATACACATTAACACAAGTACATGCATATAAATACGCACACAGGCACACACGTACATGCACATTCACATGCACAGACCCATATCTACATGCACATGTATATATACATATATACATGCTAATGTATACACACACACATGCCCATACACTCATACATGCACATACACACATACATACACATACAGGCACATACACACACATGCCCGTACACATACTTGCAAATACACATACAGGCACATACATAAAAAACATACATGCAAATACATACAAACATACATGCACACACATGCCCATACACACATGCACATACACTCACACTCATACATGCACATACATGCACATACACACACATGCACAAACATACACATGCCTATAAACACACATGCACATACACTCATACATGCACATACACACATACATGCACATACACACATACATGCACATACACACACACATGCACATACACACACATGCACATACACACACATGCCCATGCACATACACTCATACATGCACATACACACACACATGCACATACACACACACATGCACATACACACACATTCACATACACACATGCCCATACACACACATGCCCATACACACATGCACATACACTTACACAAGCACATACATGCACATTTACACACATGCACATACACACACATGCACATACACACACATGCCCATGCACATACACTCATACATGCACATACACACATACATATACACACCAATGCACATACACACACATGCCCATACACACATGCACATACACTCATACATGCACATACACACACATGCACATACACACATGCACATACACACATGCACATACACACACATGCACATACATACGCATGCCCATAAACGCACATACACTCATACATGCACATACATACATGCACATGCATACACATGCAAAATCATGCACACATAAACCCAACAGGACTACACTAATTCTTCATGTGCCCTAACCCAACATGAGTTATCTTAAGGGGCGTTTATTAACTATTATTATTGAAAAATATTAATAATTAACGTAAATAATTATTACAAATGTACAAAAAATTAAAAAAAAAAAACAATTACACTACCTATATTTATATAACCTATGCGCGCTATCCTGAAACCACGTTAGAACTAAAGCGCGCAAGCCGAATCACGTTATGCATATTTTACATTTCAATGTTCTTCACAAAGAGAAAAAAATATTTTTTTAGCATTAAAGGGGCATAATGCACATATGCTAAATCACTTGAAACTGATGCAGCATACCTGTAAAAAGCTGACAGGAAAATATCACCTGAGCATCTCTATGTAAAAAAGATAATTTATGTAAGAACTTACCTGATAAATTCATTTCTTTCATATTGGCAAGAGTCCATGAGCTAGTGACGTATGGGATATACAATCCTACCAGGAGGGGCAAAGTTTCCCAAACCTCAAAATGCCTATAAATACACCCCTCACCACACCCACAATTCAGTTTAATGAATAGCCAAGCAGTGGGGTGATAAAGAAAGGAGTAAAAAGCATCAACAAAGGAATTTGGAAATAATTGTGCTTAATACAAAAATCATAACCACCATAAAAAGGGTGGGCCTCATGGACTCTTGCCAATATGAAAGAAATGAATTTATCAGGTAAGTTCTTACATAAATTATGTTTTCTTTCATGTAATTGGCAAGAGTCCATGAGCTAGTGACGTATGGGATAATGACTACCCAAGATGTGGATCTCCACAGAAGAGTCACTAGAGAGGGAGGGATAAAATAATAACAGCCATTTTCCGCTGAAAAAAATTAATCCACAACCCAAAATATAAGTTTATTCTCATAATGAAAAGAAAAAACTTAACAGCTGCCTGAAAAACTTTTCTAGCAAAAACTGCTTCCGAAGAAGCAAATACATCAAAACGCTAGAATTTAGTAAATGTATGCAAAGAAGACCAAGTTGCTGCTTTGCAAATCTGATCAACTGAAGCTTCATTCTTAAAAGCCCACGAAGTGGAGACTGATCTATACATAGTCTCACATACACACGCACAGGCACGTACACATATACATGCACAAACGTATACATATTCTCACATACACATGCACAGACACATACACACATACATGCACAAAGGTATACATATTCTCACATACACACGCACAGACAATTACACACATACATGCACAAAGGTATACATATTCTCACATACACACACACAGACACGTACACACATACATGCACAAAGGTATACATATTCTCACATACACACGCACAGACACGTACACACATTAATGCACAAACGTATATATATTCTCACATACACACACACAGACACGTACACACATACATGCACAAACGTATACATATTCTCACATACACACGCACGTACACACATACATGCACAAAGGTATACATATTCTCACATACACACGCAGAGACACGTACACACATACATGCACAAACGTATACATATTCTCACATACACACGCACAGACACGTACACACATACATGCACAAAGGTATACATATTCTCACATGCACACGCACAGACATGTACACACATACGTGCACAAACGTATACATATTCTCACATACACACGCACGTACATACATACATGCACAAAGGTATACATATTCTCACATACACACGCAGAGACACGTACACACATACATGCACAAACGTATACATATTCTCACATACACACGCACAGACACGTACACACATACATGCACAAACGTATACATATTCTCACATACACACGCAAATACATGCATGTACACACACAGACATGCACATACACACACAGACACACACATACATGCACATACACACACAGGCACACACATACATACACACACAGGCACACACATACATGCACATACACACACACAGACACGCACATAAATGCATGTACACACACAGGCACACACATACATGCACATACACATTCACACAAGTACGTGCCTATACATACGCATACGCACACAGTCACAAAGGTACATGCACATTCACATGCACAGACCCATATCTACATGCACATGTATATATACATATATACATGGTAATGTATAGACACACAAATGCCCATACACTCGTACATGCACATACATACACATACAGGCACATACACATACATGCACATACACACACATGCCCGTACACATACTTGCACATACACATACATGCACATACATAACAAACATACATGCACATACATACAAACGTACATGCACATACACACGCAAAACACATATGTACATGCACATTCATATATACACAATAATGTATACAAACACATGCCCATACACACACATGCACATACACTCATACATGCACATGCATGCACATACACACACCCAGGCACATATGTACATGCACATGTATATATACACAATAATGTATACAAACACATGCCCATATACACATATATGCACATACACACACATGCACATTCACACACATGCCCATACATACACATGCACATACACTCATACATGCACATACACACATACATGCACATACACACACATGCACATACATGCACATACACACATACATGCTAATACACACACATGCACATACACACATACACATACACACACATGCACATACACTCATACATGCACATACACACATATATGCACATACACACATGTAGATACACATGCACATACACACATGCACATACACTCATACATGCACATACACACATAAATGCACATACACACACATGCCCATACACACACATGCCCCTGCACATACACTCATACATGCACATACACACATACATGCACATACACACACACACACACATGCACATACACACACATGCACATACACACACACACACACACATGCACATACACACACATGCCCATACACACACATGCACATACACTCATACATGCACATACACACATACATGCACATACACACATGCACATACACACATATGCACATACACACATATGCTCATGCATATACACTCATATATGCACATACACACATACATGCACATACACACATGCACATACACACACATGCACATACACTCATACATGCACATACACACATGCACATACACACACATGCACATACACACATGCACATACACACATGCACATACACACACATGCCCATAAACACGCATGCACATACACTCATACATGCACATACACACATACATTCACATACACACATACATTCACATACACACACATGCACATACACACATGCAAATATATACACATGCATACACACTCACATGCCCACATGTGCATGCAAAATCATGCACACATAAACCCAACAGGAGTACACTAATTCTTCATGTGCCCTAACCCAACATGAGTTATCTTAAGGGGCGTTATGTATTTATTAACTGTAAAATATTGAAAAATATTAATAATTAACATAAATAATTATTACAAATGTACTAAAAATAAAAAAAATAATAATTACACCTATATTTATATAACCTATGTGCGCTATCCTGAAACCACGTTAGAACTAAAGCTCGCAAGCCGAATCATGTTATGCATATTTTACATTTCAATGTTCTTCACAAAGAGAAAAAAATATTTTTTTTAACATTAAAGGGGCATAATACTCATATGCTAAATCACTTGAAACTGATGCAGCATACCTGTAAAAAGCTGACAGGAAAATATCACCTGAGCATCTCTATGTAAAAAACATAATTTATGTAAGAACTTACCTGATAAATTAATTTCTTTCATATTGGCAAGAGTATGGGACGTATGGGATATACAATCCTACCAGGAGGGGCAAAGTTTCCCAAACCTCAAAATGCCTATAAATACACCCCTCACCACACCCACAGTTCAGTTTAATGAATAGTTAAGTAGTGGGGTGATAAAGAAAGGAGTAAAAAGCATCAACAAATGAATTTGGAAATAATTGTGCTTAATACAAAAATCATAACCACCATAAAAAGGGTGGGTCTCATGGACTTTTGCCGATATGAAAGAAATTAATTTATCAGGTAAGTTCTTACATAAATTATGTTTTCTTTCATGTAATTGGCAAGAGTCCATGAGCTAGTGACGTATGAGATAGTAATACCCAAGATGTGGAAGAGTCACTAGAGAGGGAGGGATAAAATAATAACAGCCATTTTCCGCTGAAAAAAAATTAATCCACAACCCAAAATATAAGTTTATTCTCATAATGAAAAGAAAAAACTTTTCTACCAAAAACTGCTTCCGAAGAAGCAAATACACCAAAACGGTAGAATTTAGTAAATGTATGCAAAGAAGACCAAGTTGCTGCTTTGTAAATCTGATCAATTGAAGCTTCATTCTTAAAAGCCCACGAAGTGGAGACTGATCTTGTAGAATGAGCTGTAATTCTCTGAGGCGAGGCCTGACCCGACTCTAAATAAGCCTGATGAATCAAAAGCTTTAACCAAGATGCCAAGGAAATGGCAGAAGCCTTCTGACTTTTCCTAGAACCAGAAAAGATAACAAATAGACTAGAAGTCTTCCTGAAATCTTTAGTAGCTTCAACATAATATTTCAAAGCTCTTACCACATCCAAAGAATGTAAGGATCTCTCCAAAGAATTCTTAGGATTAGGACACAAAGAAGGGACAACAATTTCTCTATTTGTTAGAATTCACAACCTTAAGTAGAAATTTAAATGAAGTCTGCAAAACTGCCTTATCCTGATGGAAAATCAGAAAAGAAGATTCACAAGAAAGAGCAGATAATTCGGAAACTCTTCTAGCAGAAGAGATGGCCAAAAGGAACGACACTTTCCAAGAAAGTAGTTTAATGTCCAAAGAATGCATAGACTCAAATGGAGGAGCCTGTAAAGCCTTCAAGACCAAATTAAGACTCCAAGGAGAAGAGATTGATTCAATGACAGGCTTGATACGGACCAAAGCCTGTACAAAACAGTGAATATCAGGAAGCTTAGCAATTTTTCTGTGAAATAAAACAGAAAGAGCAGAGATTTGTCCCGTCAAGGAACTTGCAGACAAACCCTTATCCAAACCATCCAGAAGAAACTGTAAAATTCTAGGAATTCTAAAAGAATGTCAGGAGAATTTATGAGAACACCATATAAGTCTTCCAAACTTGATAATAAATCTTCCTAGAAACAGATTTACGAGCCTGTAACATAGTATTAATCACTGAGTCAGAGAAACCTCTATGACTAAGCACTAGGCGTTCAATTTCCATACCTTCAAATTTAATGATTTGAGATCCTGATGGAAAAACAGGCCTTGAGACAGAAGGTCTGGCCTTAATGGAAGTGGCCAAGGTTGGCAACTGGACATCCGAACAAGATCCGCATACCAAAACCTGTGAGGCCATGCTGGAGCTACCAGCAACACAAACGATTGTCCCATGATGATTTTGGAGATCCCTCTTGGAAGAAGAACTAGAGGCAGGAAAATTTAAGCAGGTTGGTAACACCAAGGAACTGTTAACACATCCACCTCTTCCGCCTGAGGATCCCTGGACCTGGACAGGTACCTGGGTAGTTTCTTGTTTAGATGGGAAGCCATCAGATATATTTCTGGAAGACCCCACATCTGAACAATCTGAAAAAACACATCTGGATGGAGCGACCACTCCCTGGATGTAAAGTCTGACAGCTGAGATAATCCGCTTCCCAATTGGCTATACCCGGGATATGAACCGCAGAAATTAGACAGGAGCTGGATTCCGCCCAAGGAAGTATCCAAGATACTTCTTTCATAGCTTGGGGACTGTGAGTCCCACCCTGATGATTGACATATGCCACAGTTGTGATATTGTCTGTCTGAAAACAAATGAACAGTTCTCTATTCAACAGAGGCCAAACCTGAAGAGCCCTGAAAATAGCACGAAGTTCTAAAATATTGATTGGTAACCTCGCCTCTTGAGATTTCCAAACCCCTTGTGCTGTCAAAGATCCCCAGACAGCTCCCCAACCTGAAAGACTTGCATCTGTTGTGATCACAGTCCAGGTTGGACGAACAAAAGAGGCCCCTTGAACTATACGATGGTGATCTAACCACCAAGTCAGAGAGAGTAGAACATTGGGATTTAAGGATATTAATTGTGATATATTTGTATAATCCCTTCACCATTGCTTCAGCATACAAAGCTGGAGAGGTCTCATATGAAAACGAGCAAAGGGGATCACGTCCGATGCTGCAGTCATGAGACCTAAAACTTCCATGCACATAGCTACTGAAGGGAATGATTGAGACTGAAGGTTCTGACAAGCTGAAACCAATTTTAATTGTCTCTTGTCTGTTAGAGACAGAGTCATGGACACTGAATCTATCTGGAAACCTAAAAAGGTGACCCTTGTCTGAGGAATCAAATAACTTTTTGGTAAGTTTATCCTCCAACCATGTCTTTGAAGAAACAACACTAGTTGATTTGTGTGAGATTCTGCAGAATGTAAAGACTGAGCTAGTACCAAGATATCGTCCAAATAAGGAAACACCGCAATACCCCATTCTCTGATTACAGAGAGTAGGGCACCGAGAACCTTTGAAAAGATTCTTGGAGCTGTCGCTAGGCCAAATAGAAGAGCGACAAATTGGTAATGCTTGTCTAGAAAAGAGAATCTCAGAAACTGATAGTGGTCTGGATGAATCGGAATATGAAGATTTGCATCCTGTAAGTCTATTGTGGACATATAATGCCCTTGCTGAACAAAAGGCAGAATAGTCCTTATAGTCACCATTTTGAAAGTTGGCACTCTTACATAACGATTCAAAATTTTCAGATCCAGAACTGGCCTGAATGAATTTTCTTTCTTTGGGACAATGAATAGATTTGAATAAAACCCCAGACCCTGTTCCTGAAACGGAACTGGTATGATTACACCTGAAAGCTCCAGGTCTGAAACACATTTCAGAAAAGCCTGAGCCTTTACTGGATTTGCTGGGATGCGTGAGAGAAAAAATCTACTCACAGGAGGTTTTACTCTGAATCCTATTCCGTACCCTTGAGAGACAATACTTTGAATCCATTGATTTTGGACAGAATCTGCCCAAATGTTTTGGAAGAATCTTAATCTGCGCCCTACCAGCTGAGCTGGAATGAGGGCCGCACCTTCATGCAGACTTGGGGGCTGGCTTTGGTTTCTTAAATGGTTTGGATTTACTCTAACTTGAACAAGGTTTCCAATTGGAACCAGATTCCTTGGGGGAAGGATTAGGTTTCTGTTCCTTATTTTGTCGAAAGGAACGAAAATGGTTAGAAGCTTTAGATTTACCCTTAGGTCTTTTATCCTGAGGCAAAAAAACTCCCTTCCCCCCAGTGACAGTTGAAATAATAGAATCCAACTTAAAACCAAATAACTTATTACCTTGGAAAGAAAGAGATAGTAATCTAGACTTAGATACCATGTCAGCATTCCATTATTTGAGCCACAAAGCTCTTCTAGCTAAAATAGTTAAAGACATAGATTTAACATCAATTTTGATATAAAAAATGGCATCACAGATAACAATGAACGAATATATCCATTTTAAATAAATAAGTAGATTTGTAAGTCAATATCTGAGGATCTTCTGAATCAGATAGATCCTCATCAAAGGAAGATAATTCAGTATGTTGTCGGTCATTTGAAATTTCATCAACTTTATGAGAAGTTTTAAAAGACCTTTTACGCTTATTAGAAGGTGGGATGGCAGACAAAGCCTTCTGAATCACATCAGCAATAAAATCTTTTATATTCACAAGTATATCATGTACATTAGATGTTGAAGGAACAACAGTCATTGTACTATTACTGATGGACACATTCTCTGCATGTAAAAGCTTATCATGACAACTATTACATACCACAGCTGGAGATATAATCTCCAAAAATTTACAACAGATGCACTTAGCTTTGGTAGAACTGTTATCAGGCAGCAGGGTTCCAACAGTGGTTTCTGATACAGGATCAGATTGAGACATCTTGCAAATGTAAGAGAAAAAACAACATATAAAGCAAAATTATCAATTTCCTTATATGGCAGTTTCAGGAATGGGAAAAAAATGTAAACAGCATAGGCCTCTGATATAGAAAAAGGCAAGAGGTATATATGAATGGGGTTTTAAATAATGAAATTATTTGGCGCCAAGTATGACGCACAACGCAAACTGAAAATTGTTTGGTGCTAACAACATCTGGAAATGACACACTAGCGTCATTGTAGACGCAAGGAACTCGGTGTCAACTAAGATGCCGGAAATTACAAATTTGCGCCATTGGACATCCCTTCGCGCCAAAAAAATTCTTGCACCAAGAATGACACAATAAACTTTGGCATTTTGCGCCCTTGCAAGTCTAATTTTTCCCACAAAATTTAATGAAAAAGCAGTCAATTGAAAAAAAAAGTATACCCCAGGTAAGAATTTTTTTTTCCTGAATATGTTTTTTCCCAAATATGAAACTGATAGTCTGCAAAAAGGAAATATACAAAAACCTGAATCATGGCAAATATAAGTACAATACATATATTTAGAACTTTATTTTAATGCATAAAGTGCCAAACCATAGCTGAGAGTGTCTTAAGTAATGAAAACATACCTACCGAAAGATACCCATCCACATATAGCAGATAGCCAAACCATTACTGAAACAGTTATCAGTAAAGGTAATGGAATATGAGAGTATATCGTTCATCTGAATGAGGGAGCTATGAGATGAATCTCTATGACCGATAACAAAGAACCTATGAAATAGATCTCCCACAAGGAAAACCATTGCATTCAAAAGGTGATACTCCCTTCACATCCCTCCGACATTCACTGTACTCTGAGAGGAATCAGGCTTCAAAATGCTGAGAAGCGCATATCAACGTAGAAATCTTAACTTACTTCACCACCTCCATAGGAGGCAAACTTTGTAAAACTGAATGTGGTTGTGGTGATGGGTGTATTTATAGGCATTTTGAGGTTTGGGAAACTTTGTCCCTCCTGGTAGGATTGGAAATCTCATATGTCACTAGCTAATGGACTCTTGCCAATTACATGAAAGAAGAGGAAGATATTTTACCTCTCAATTTCCTCAGCTCACCAGAGTAAGTGCTGTGTAAATTTTTTTATTTCAGTTGCTACCCAGCTGTAGTTTTTTTTTTAAAAAAAAAGGAAGAAATGAACTGCAGCCATTGGGCATCAATAGTGCTGAGGTCATGAACTCTTTTACTGTGATCTCATTAGATTTAACTTAACTCTCAGGAGATTTCATAGTAAACTTCCTAAAAATGAATAGGTTAATAACATGAGTGTGCATGAGGCTCGCTTCCTTGCCGGTCCGGGACAGGTATACTGATTTGCTGCATAATGTCCTTTACAATGGGGTGTGAATACTTAGGACATTTTGAGGTAAATCATTTTACATTGAGATGTTCAGATGATTTTTTCTAGTCAGCTTTTTACAGCTATGCTGCATCATTTTCAAGTGTTTAAGCATTTGGGTATCATGGCCCTTTAAATAAATATTTCTATATAGATCTGATAATGTTAATGTAAAATATATATATATCTATACCTATATATCTATAGGAATAGATATGTTGTCATAGGTTAATACAGATATATAGAGATATAAATATTTATTTTAAATAAAAATAACATTTTCTTGTATGTCAAAGCAACAGAATCAGTTTCACCTAGATTATGAGTTTTGCGCTATAGATGGAGCGAAATAAACGCAACAAATGTTGTGTTATTTCACGCTCCATATCGCGTTTTTGAAAAGCCGCCTTGTGCGTATGATATGGTTGCGTTAAGCTTCATACCGCACAAAATACAAGCACTGCTTTGAGGTACTCGTGCACGCTTTCTCCATTGACATCAATGGGGAGAGAGTGTTAGAAAAATCCTAACACCTGCGATCGCGGAATGAAAAGCTCCGTAACGCAATCCCATTGATGTCTATAGGGAAAAAAAAGTTACGTTTAAACCTAACACCCTAACATAAACCCCACATCTAAACACCCCTAATCTGCTGCCCCTGACATCGCCGACACCTACATAAATTTATTAAACCCTAATCTGCCGCTCCCGATTTCGCTGCCACTATACTAAAGTTATTAACCCCTATTCCCCCCGAACCCCAACATCGCCCACACTTTAATTAAGATAATAACCCCTATTCTGCTGCTCCCCGACATCGCTGCCACTAAATAAAGTTATTAACCCCTGAACCTCTGGTCTCCCACCTCACTACCAATAAATAAAACTATTAACCCCTAAACCACCAGCCCCCCACATCACCAAAAACTAAATTAAACTATTAAGCCCTAAACCTAACAACGCTATAACTTTAAATTAAAATTACAAGATCCCTATCTTAAAATAAATAAAAACTTACATGGAAAATAAAAAAAACTAAATTTAAACTATAAATTAAACTAACATTACTATTATACGAAAATTAAAATAACTACAAATTCAATTAATTAAATTACACATTAAAAAACCTAACCCTACTAAAAAAATTAAATCTATAATTAAAAAAAAATAAAAAAATACTAAAGAACAAAAAATAACAAACACTAAATTACGAAAAATAACAAAATTATCTAAAATAAAAACAATTACACTTAACCTAATAGCCCTATAAAAATAAAAAAGCCCCCCAAAATAAAAAAAAACCCTAGCCTACAATAAACTACCAATAGCCCTTAAAAGGCTATAGGAATGCAAGGGATACATTCCCTGTAAAAACATACAAAGACCCCCCCAACAGTAAAACCCACCACCCAACCAACCCCCCAAAATAAAAAACCTAACTACCCATTGCCCTGTAAAGGGCATTTGTATGGGCATTGCTCTTAAAAGTGTCCCTTGCATTCCTAATGGCTGATTTGATATTGGAAATTTAAATCAGCCAATAGAATGAGAGCCACTGAAATCCTATTGGCTGTTCAAATCAGCCAATAGTATGAGAGCTACTGAAATTCTATTGGCTGATTTGAATAGCCAATAGAATTTATTTAGCTCTCAACCTATTGGCTGATTTGAGTAGCCAATAGGATTTCAGTAGCTCTCATCCTATTGGCTGATTTTAATTTCAATTTTAGTTAAGTTAGGGGTTAATAGTTTAATTTATTAGTGGTGATGTGGGGGGGCTGATGGTTTAGGGGTTAATAGGTTTATTTATTAGTGGTGATGTGGGGGGCTGGCGGTTTAGGGGTTAATAGGTTTAGTTAGTGGTGGCAGTGACGGGTAGCGGCGGAATAGGGGTTATTAACTTTATTATTGTGGCGGGAATGTGGGCAGGTGGCAGACTAGGGGTTAATAAGTTAAAAAGATTAGGGGTTAATAAGATTAGGGGTTAAAAAGTTTTAAATAGTGTTTGTGATGCAGGAGGGCCTCAGTTTAGGGGTTAATAGGTTTGTTAGTGGCAGCGGTGTAGGGGAGTGGCGGAATAGGGGTTAATAATTTTATTATAGTGGCGGGGATGTGGGCGGACGGCAGATTAGGGCTTAATAACTTTAACATACTGTAGTGTTTGCAATGCGGAAGAGCCTCGGTTTAGGGGTTAATAGGTAGTTTATGGGTGTTAGTGTACTTTGTAACACTTTAGTTATGAATTTGTGAAACTTTTTTGTGGCGCAAAACTCATAACTACTGCTTTCAGATAGCGGAATGGATCGTGTTGGTATATGCTGTTACGCAAGCATTTTAGCCGGACCGCACAACCTGTAATACCGGCGCTATGGAAATCCCATGCAAAAATTTTTTTGAGTGCGGTATTGACGTTGCGTTACAGGCTAAAATACTTGCGTTATAGCAATGGCTGCATTACTGTTTTTACGCTGAAATTGCCATTTTATCAGTGTTAAAACCGTAATGCAAAACTCGTAATCTAGGTGAGAATTATAAGCTGTAACAAGGGGAAAACCGTTTTAAATTGTGCTATTTTCTAATTTTTATGTTGCAGTGAGTTTTTTTTTCAGTAGCAAATTCGTTTCACGTTTGGTTTTTATTAAACATGGGCTAATGAAGTGTTTTATTACATCTGTTGTGTTACGCTTCGATAATAGCTGATTTGTTTACTGAGAATTGTATTTATTTTTATAATAGCATTTGAATTTGCTGGTTGCTTTTTTTTTGTTTTTTTACTCCTTTAGGATTATTAGATGCACAGAGTCCTCCAGATTTTTGCTTAATGACATTATAGAGGGGTCATAGTCTTTCCATCTGTTGTAATGAATGTTTCATTTCAAACCTCCCCAGTACTATATAAAAATGCCCAGTAATAATGCAAAACAGCATGTGTCTCTTTATTAATCACTAAAAATATATCATCTGACAAAAAGCTATTTCTCTGATAACATACACATCATGATGCTCAATAGATTGATGTCAGTGTAACTTTTTAAATTATTTTTAATATATTCAATAGTTTGGGGGTAGAGTACATGTGTGTATATGTATGGGTGTAAATATGTGTATATGTATGGGGGTAAATATGTGTATATGTATGGGCGTAAATATTGTATATGTATGGGTGTAAATATGTGTATATGTATGGGCGTAAATATGTGTATATGTATGGGCGTAAATATTGTATATGTATGGGCGTAAATATGTGTATATGTATGGGCGTAAATATTGTATATGTATGGGCGTAAATATGTGTATATGTATGGGCGTAAATATGTGTATATGTATGGGCGTAAATATGTGTATATGTATGGGCGTAAATATTATATATGTATGGTCGTAAATATGTGTATATGTATGGGCGTAAATATTGTATACAGGGAGTGCAGAATTATTAGGCAAATGAGTATTTTGACCACATCATCCTCTTTATGCATGTTGTCTTACTCCAAGCTGTATAGGCTCGAAAGCCTACTACCAATTAAGCATATTAGGTGATGTGCATCTCTTTAATGAGAAGGGGTGTGGTCTAATGACATCAACACCTATATCAGGTGTGCATAATTATTAGGCAACTCCCTTTCCTTTGGCAAAATGGGTCAAAAGAAGGACTTGACAGGCTCAGAAAAGTCAAAAATAGTGAGATATCTTGCAGAGGGATGCAGAACTCTTAAAATTGCAAAGCTTCTGAAGCATGATCATTGAACAATCAAGCGTTTCATTCAAAATAGTCAACAGGGTCGCAAGAAGCGTGTGGAAAAACCAAAATAACTGCCCATGAACTGAGAAAAGTCAAGCGTGCAGCTGCCAAGATGCCACTTGCCACCAGTTTGGCCATATTTCACAGCTGCAACATCACTGGAGTGCCCAAAAGCACAAGGTGTGCAATACTCAGAGACATGGCCAAGGTAAGAAAGGCTGAAAGACGACCACCACTGAACAAGACACACAAGCTGAAACGTCAAGACTGGGCCAAGAAATATCTCAAGACTGATTTTTCTAAGGTTTTATGGACTGATGAAATGAGAGTGAGTCTTGATGGGCCAGATGGATGGGCCCGTGGCTGGATTGATAAAGGGCAGAGAGCTCCAGTCCGACTCAGACGCCAGCAAGGTGGAGGTGGAGTACTGGTTTGGGCTGGTATCATCAAAGATGAGCTTGTGGGGCCTTTTCGGGTTGAGGATGGAGTCAAGCTCAACTCCAAGTCCTACTGCCAGTTTCTGGAAGACACCTTCTTCAAGCAGTGGTACAGGAAGAAGTCTGCATCCTTCAAGAAAAACATGATTTTCATGCAGGGCAATGCTCCATCACACGCGTCCAAGTACTCCACAGCGTGGCTGGCAAGAAAGGGTATAAAAGAAGAAAATCTAATGACATGGCCTCCTTGTTCACCTGATCTGAACCCCATTGAGAACCTGTGGTCCATCATCAAATGTGAGATTTACAAGGAGGGAAAACAGTACACCTCTCTGAACAGTGTCTGGGAGGCTGTGGTTGCTGCTGCACGCAATGTTGATGGTGAACAGATCAAAACACTGACAGAATCCATGGATGGCAGGCTTTTGAGTGTCCTTGCAAAGAAAGGTGGCTATATTGGACACTGATTTGTTTTTGTTTTGTTTTTGAATGTCAGAAATGTATATTTGTGAATGTTGAGGTGTTATATTGGTTTCACTGGTAAAAATAAATAATTGAAATGGGTATATATTTGTTTTTTGTTAAGTTGCCTAATAATTATGCACAGTAATAGTCACCTGCACACACAGATATCCCCCTAAAATAGCTATAACTAAAAACAAACTAAAAACTACTTCCAAAACTATTCAGCTTTGATATTAATGAGTTTTTTGGGTTCATTGAGAACATGGTTGTTGTTCAATAATAAAATTAATCCTCAAAAATACAACTTGCCTAATAATTCTGCACTCCCTGTATGTATGGGCGTAAATATGTGTATATGTATGGGCGTAAATATGTGTATATGTATGGGCGTAAATATGTGTATATGTATGGGCGTAAATATTGTATATGTATGGGCGTAAATATGTGTCTATGTATGGGCATAAATATGTGTATATGTATGGGCGTAAATATGTGTATATGTATGGGCGTAAATATGTGTATATGTATGGGCGTAAATATTGTATATGTATGGGCATAAATATGTGTATATGTATGGACGTAAATATGTGTATATGTATGGGCGTAAATATGTGTATATGTATGGGCGTAAATATTGTATATGTATGGGCGTAAATATGTGTATATGTATGGGCGTAAATATGTGTATATGTATGGGCGTAAATATGTGTATATGTATGGGCGTAAATATGTGTATATGTATGGGCGTAAATATTGTATATGTATGGGCGTAAATATGTGTATATGTATGGGCGTAAATATGTGTATATGTATGGGCGTAAATATGTGTATATGTATGGGCGTGTATATGTAACTGTGTGTGTGTGTGAAAGGTAAAACATTACAGAGCAAACTTTATATAGGCCTAGATAGCAAGGGGAGCGCAAAATATCCCTTTCAATATTTCAAATGAGTGGTAGATTTTTTTTCTGACTAATTTCAAAGCCATCAACCAATCACAAATGCATATACTGTATATGTATATTCTGTGAATTCTTGCACATGCTCAGAAGGAGCTGGTGATTCAAAAAAGGGGCCGATTTATCAAGGGCCGAATGGCCCAGATGCACCTGTTTCCACTCGAGCCTTTAGACTCGCCGGAAACAGCAGTTATGAAGCAGCGGTCTTAAGACTGCTGATCCTTAACTGGTCCGCTGCCTGTGAAGCTGCGGACATCAATCTGCCCGATCATGTACGCCCCTTGCTAGTGGCCGATTGGTCGCAAATCTGCAGGTGGCTTCATTGCACAAGAAGTTCACCAGAACTGCTAGTGAAATGTTAAATGCCGACAGTGTATGCTGTCGGCATTCAGCGATGTCTGTCGGACATGATCCGCTGAGCGGATCATGTCGGACAGACATTTTATAAATCGGCCCCTAAATATAAAAGACTGTGCACATTTTATTAATGGAAAGTTGTTTAAAATTGCTGCTCTATCTGAATCATTAAAGCTTAATTTTGACTTAAGTGTCCTTTAATATACTCAGTTTTCACAATTAATCACTATGTTAATTTATTCCAACACTACCCAGAAGTCTTGTAATTATAAGGTATTGTATGTGCCTTTAAGATGCTTATTGTAGCTATTGGTTTCTGTGTATTATTCATGCTTCTTACTTAACACATACTGATAGCCACTAATCTGTTTCAAATGTGACTGTCTCACTAGGGGCCTGATATTTAAAACCTGGCCGCTCAGGCAAGATATTCTATGAAGATTCGTCTTTATAGCGAGGCCCTTAAAAAAGAATTTAGACACAAATGTTATCTTGAGAAATCTTTATGTTGCTATGTAGTGTTCCTTATGTAAAACAGAGACTCCTACATTACAATACAAGGTCTAAAAAATTCCAAAGATTTTGTGTGATTTCTCTCAATGCTAGCGAGGTAAGTAGCCTATATTCTGGAAATGCTTAGATAGATGTTCTACATAGCCGGGTGTTAATTACTACACACCTGCAGCAGAGACTTCCTATTGCCACTGTGTGCACACGAGAGAGGGCTGTACTTATTTGTGGTTGTTGATCAAAACGTTCTCACTAGGGATGGGCGAATATTTTTCAACATTTGAAAAAATGAAACAAATTTTAACACATTTGTTCGAATCGAATTTCGAATGTTTACATAAATATTCATTTTGAATTTTATGATTACTTTCGAAAAATTTAAATTTGTATATTTGTAATAGTATTTCTAGTGCTTTCTTTAAATGTAATCTTCGAATTATGCAATATTCGATCGAAATAGAAACATTCAAATTGATATATTTGTATCTATTATGTATCAATTTACTGGATTCCCTTCCACATGAACTATTGAACTTTTGAATAGTATTTGTTAAATAGAATGTTAAATTCAAAATTTCAAATGTGGACATTCAATCTAATTATAAATATTCGAATTTGAAAGTGACATTCGGAAACTGTTAATAGCATTCGATTATAGAATTTTTAAGAATATTCGTTCGTATCAACATTCGGATTTGTAATTCAAATTTCAGTAATAACTTTTGTTCTAACATTCAAATTCAGAAATTTACACATTCGCCCATCCCTAGTTCTGACATATGCACCATGGGGATTATTTTTTCTTCAGTTGTAATAATATTGTATATTGTGCTGAACATTAGCAAAATTCCAATTAACAATTAAATAAAGAGAATTTAAAGTAAGCAATAAGTTTATGTAAATATAAACTTTTTATTACGAGCTTGATTCTCTTTTGTCAATTTCACCTTAACTAATGAGCTCTTCTCTCACACATAGAACACAATATGCTTTGTTCAACAGAAAGATACCTTAAGTATTAGCCCTCCCAATGGGGTAAGCTTGCAGGAGACTGTCATTGATCACGATGTCAGTGTAGAGATGAATAATGATGAGAGATACATGAGAGATAGCAGTGTACTGGGCCCTGTATATGTGAAGTGTGTTCAATGCTCTGTTATTCAGGCTAAGATAAAGGAACTCAAGAGAAACTGCAAGAGAGAGAAAAAACTTCAGGGATCTATAAAGAATGTATTAAAGTTGCTGTGATCAAAGATGTCTGATGTATTAGAATACAGCTTTCTATAGACTCTGTGGAGGAAGATTGAAAAACTGCAGACCCAAGAAAAGTTGTCTTTATATAGAAACAAGTAGTTATAGTCCTTGAGTGAGAAGCAGGTAGAGTTTATTCCACAGTGAGAAGCAGGTAGAGTTTATTCCACAGTGAAACAAGTTCTTGTGACTTGTCCCTTTAGCTGTGACTTCCCAAGTTCTCCTATTTATGTACAGTGACCACTTTGTGGGGGAATAGCAGTAGCTGGTAGGAATTAACCCTGTTACAGGCAAATGTGACAGCACCGATGCATAATTGCATTAGTGCCCTGAGCTATTAAATGCACATGCTAAGCACAAGCACAAATTACTGAAGGACAGTCTAGTGTAAAAATAAAATACGTAACAGCACTTTGGCCTTAATCACAATCTGAGAATTTCCCTGCTCTTTTTCTGCTTGAAAAAACCACTGTTTGATTCAACGTATTCACAATAGCACATTTTAATCCTTCCCAGATCAGTGAACATGTTTTCGTATTCTCGTTAACATCCCTTTTTTTTCTATGGAGCTGAAAAGTTCTCTGTGATTGCAATCCATTTTCAAGTGACTTTTCAACACCATTTTTGAGGCCAGATTTTACTTTTCAAATTCAACTCTGGCATTTGATAAATATTTGAAAGGATATTTTACACATCTTTAAAGTATTTCACGGCCACTGGGAAATAGTTTATTACCTTCACATGTTTAAAATTCTCAGAAATAGCCACAGGAGGTCTAGTAACATACATGGTATTGATTCATTAAAGCTCAATTCATCCCTATAGTAGAGGCTGTATACAGTGGACAGGGTACACATGTACATATGTATAGGTACATATGACTGTATATCTGCATGATCTCCTGTATAGCTAAGGGGATCTGCAGGAAAAAATCACTTAATGGGGTCTATTTAACAAAGGTCTGTCAGACCTGATCCGACAGTGCGGATCAGGTACGACAGACCTCGCTGAATTCGAAGAGCAATACGTTCTCCGTATTCAGCATTGCACCAGCAGCTCTTGTGAGCTGCTTGTGCAACGCCACCACCTGCAGATTTGCAGTCAATTAGCCGCCAACAGGGGGTGTCAATCAACCCGATCGTACTCGATTAGGTTGAATTGCGGCGATGTCTGTCCGTCTGCTCAGAACCTGCAGACTCATCAGAAACAAGGGCCCTCAAGCTCTATCCAGAGCTTGATAAATGAGCCCCAATGTCTCATGTACAAATGGTGTGTTTTTATTTTGTATTTGACACTTGCACTCTCATACTTGTCACTAACAGTACTGGAGTCTCCAAAATGGGGTTTTAAAACATGATCTCATCTTTCATAGAAACCTATTGTAATCTGTTTCCATCCACACCATTGCTAAACCATCTGAATGCATATTGCATGTTGGCATGATGGGCATACTAGACATTATTCTATTGCTATATGGTCACTTTTAAACTTAAACTATTGTTTTTGACAATATTTTTCGCTATTATTTGATAAAGGACTATTTTCATTTTGGAGTGATCTGAAAACAAGATGGCAACTATGGGTTTCTATGGATTGGACTTATAATATCTTCTTGCACTGGATTTAACCCCTTTGCTACTGGGAATTTCAGAGAAAAACTTGCCCAAAGTAACAGAGAATTTTTAGCATGTTTGTTATCACTCTTGGTTTCCACTGAAATTATTTGTACATAATTACTGCAGTAATAAGACACATTGTTGTAAAAGCTTCTCTGAAATCCCCTTCGTTCAGATACAACAGGCATGCATGACTTTCCCATTGGGTTTTGGGAATTAGAAGATGCACAATACACTTTTGAAATTCCCAGCAGCAAAGGAGTTAATCAGTTTATTTTTTCGGTAGTGTAGGTATTACCCTCCCACCCCCTGATCTCTCCCAAATAGCTCTATTCCCTCCTCCCTCTACTGGTCACCACCATCTTATGTACTGGCAGACAGTCTGGTAAGGTTTATTTTTGCTGTAGTGTATGGATTACCCCCACACCTGACACCTTCTACTCCCTGATCCCTACCTGATCTTCCCAAATAGCTCTATTCCATCCTCCACCCACTAGTAACCACCATCTTAGGTACTGGCAGACAGTCTGCCAGTATATATAAATCTCTAAAGCAAAAGGGTAATATATAAAAACATATAAATATATGAATATATAAATACTCTAGGAGGCGATCAGAACAATATAAGCACAGGTGTGAATATAATAATGTGTGTACATAAAAAATAGAAAACAAATAAAATTAGAATAAAAAATACTAATAAAGAATACACAGGAGGGGCCTGTGAAACTGTGGTGGGTAGGTATTCTTAAAGTCCCATTATCCCATAAATGAGATAAATTGTACTAAAAGATATAGCATATAAAGTTAATATTCCAAATACTTAGAACTCCAATTCCAAGCTTCAACGATATCCAACAGATGATATGCTTGATGTAGGAGATGGAAAGGCAGCTCTCTTACTTCATCAGGGATGGAAGATCTACAATTTAATATGGAGCAGAAAGAGGTGCCACATGTGCGAATCAATAGTACAATGTGTGATGTAAGCAGAAGAAAAACACACAGGGTACTCACAATCAGAAAAGGCATTCAGTCATACTCATAGAAGCAGGCTGGATTTCTACAGCAGTCCAGCTAGCTGAGCATCATCCGTATAGTTCCCCACGGTGCAAGGCAACAGCAGATAAGGAACAGAGGAAGATAACCAGATGGAAGGGGTAAATCCTATAGGTAGTGTAAGCTCAGAAAAAAATACTAAGCATTGAGAGTTCAAAACATCAAAGTGATTTATTTTAAAACAGAGTTTAGAAACAGTTCATGCTTGATATAGTAGAATCTCTAGCATAGATGTGAAGAAACCATGCAACGCGTTTCTCGGTGATAACCGTTTAATCAGGCATGTTACAAACAAACTAATCAACCCTTAAATAGGGCTACGCTGCCATCAGATGTAATAAACCCTCCCCTTCCAAACATATTCAGTATCCAATAGGAACCCTTCGTTTTCACACACCCACATTGTTATACCTTTAAGTTCAATACTTATACATAAATAGTGTAAATATGATCATTCTTACCTTTAGAATATCTTAAAGTTATTCAAATATTGTGTAGTGTCACTGAATAAAATCCACAATATTGTACTTGTCGGTGAAACAATGGATCATGATATATACCTGGGTTATAGGGAATGATAATAAGCCATAGGTATCCCCACTCTTAATTTCAAAAGACCACATTACAAATGATAGGCTAGTATACATAACTTGCTGTTATAAATATATTGAGCGTGGTCCGTATAACCCCAATATTTAAAGGGGCTTGTTTCTTAGCCTAGATTGATCTGGATAGAGGCTAATTAAAAAATGTCAACATAGACGTAAACCTTGACCGCCTCCTACTAAATGTGTATTGGTTCTGCATGGAAGTGGCGATAATAACAACAGTCTGAAATGCCCACTGACATTATTATCATCGTCACTTCCATGGAGAACCAATACACATTTAGTAGGAGGCGGTCCAGGTTTACGTCTATTTTGACATATTTTTAGTTAGCCTCTATCTAGACCAATCTAGGCTAAGAAACAAGCCCCTGTTTGTCATGTATCTTACCCGCTCATTGCCGTGCCTAGCAACGTGACGCGGTATCTGACACACCTCCTGACGTCACAGTCTCTCTGCCTTCAAATCTCGGCGGGAGACCTTACTCGGGCCGGTTTGTTCTCTCCCTTCACGCCAGACCGGACCTGAGTGAGTGTTTTTCTGAAGTCTGATCCTTCCCTTCCAGACTTTCCTTTGCCTGATCCTCTCTTCTGTTTATGGAGACTCTTGTCCTTAATCTGAATCCTGGAGTCAAACCTGCTAAAAAGAATACCTCTCTGTTTGTTTGCTAACATATTTAAAGGGACATTTGCTTTATTCTAAACTGCTAAGAGGAATACTTGACTTTGTTTGTTTGCTAACCTGCTTAAAGGGACATTTGCTTTATCCAAACCAGCTAAAAGCAATACCTCTCTCAGTTTGTTTGCTAACCTACTTAAAGGGACATTTGCTTTATTCTAACCTACTAAGGAATACCTGACTTTGTTTGTTTGCTAACCTGCTTAAAGGGACATTTGCTTTATCCAAACCTGCTAAAAAGAATACTTGACTTTGTTTGTTTGCTAACCTGCTTACAGGGACATTTGCTTTATCCAAACCTGCTAAAAGGAATATCTCTCTCAGTTTGTTCGCTAACCTGCTTAAAGGGACATTTGCTTTATCCAAACCTGCTAAAAGGAATACCTGACTTTGTTTGTTTTTTTAACATGTTTAAAGGGACATTTGCTTTATTCAAATCTGCTAAAAGGAATACCTGACTTTGTTTGCTAACCTGCTTAAAGGGACATTTGCTTTAATCAAACCTGAGTGGGTCACGTCCTGGATATTTCTCAGTGTACTAGCGTGTGTTTTACTTTTCACGCTAGCAGTTGGGTTGAATCCTGGGCTGATCCTTTATGGCTGACATTACAAACGGGCCAAAAATGGACCCCACCGAATTATCCATGGCCGTGACCCACCAGGGACAGTTATTGGGATCTCATGCTACTCACTTGCAATCCTTGGACGCAAAGATGGATCAGATAACTACTTTACTACAGAATATGGCTGCTCCTATACCTCCTAATCCTATTCCTTTGGAGCCCTCTCCTCCTACAAATCCTACCAATCAGTCACAAGGTCAACTCAGTCCGAGGATACCCCTTCCAGACATATATGATGGTAATCCTGAGGATTGTAGGGGTTTTCTGAATCAGTGTCGCCTTCATTTTTGGAATAGTCCTGTTCTCTTTGTAACTCCCTCTTCTAGAATCACTTTCCTTATATCCTTAATGAAAGGTAGAGCCTTAGCCTGGGTATCACCTTTGCTTGAAAAGAATGATCCAATACTCCAGGATGTGGATACATTCCTCTCTGTATTTTCAAATGTCTTCAATAAACCGGGGAGGTCCGCCGATGCTGAAGCTTCCCTCCTAAACTTACGACAAGGTGGTCAATCTCTATCTCAATATGCCATTGAATTTTGCACCCTAGCTTCAGAGACTACTTGGAATCAGGGAGCTCTTAGAGCAGCTTTTCGTAAATGACTATCTGAACGTCTCAAAGATGAGTTGGTGTATCGTGAACTTCCAGAATCTCTAGAAGCTCTGATAAATCTTTGTATTTGCCTCGATTCCAGATACCGCGAACGCCAACAAGGAAGGGAAAGAAGTCAGAAATCTTCAAATCGACCTTTTCGTCTGGTTCCTCGCCTCTCAAACCCTGTAACTCCCGCTTCTCCACCTTCCGATCAGGCTGAACCAATGGAAATAGGCACCATCAGACTAACCGAGACTGAACGTCTGAGGAGACGCTCTCTTGGACTGTGTTTGTACTGTGGCCTTAAAGGACATTTATTAAAGTATTGTCCTACCAGACCAGTAAAAGCCAGGGCTTAACTTCTGTCCAGGGAACTGAGTTAAGCCAAATAGGATTTAATTCCCTCAATAATAAACTTTTTGTTCCAGTTTCTCTTCAAATTGGAGGAGACAAGGTTCATACTCAAGCCCTTATTGACTCGGGTGCTGGAGGAGTCTTCATCGATTCCACATTTGTAACTACTCACTCTATTCCCTTAAGAAGAAAGGAGTATTCTATTCCTGTCTCTACTGTTAGTGCAGATCCTTTGGGTTCCGGACTTATCCAGTTTGCTACTAGACCCATTCTCTTTTCTGTAGGAATTCTACATTCGGAGACAATATGTTTTGACGTTATCTCGACTCCTCAATTTCCCATAATTTTGGGTCTTCCCTGGCTCCAGTTACATAACCCTGTCTTCTCTTGGACTCAAGGCGAACTCACTTCCTGGGGTTCTGCATGTCAAAATAGTTGTCTTCAAATACCCACTAAAGTGCCTCTTACTATTGCTCTCACTACTGACACTTCTGGGTCATTACCCGCACCTTATCAAGATTTTGTTGATGTTTTTTCCAAGAAAGAAGCAGAACTTCTTCCCCCTCACCGTCCTTTTGATTGTCCCATTGATCTGCTTCCTGGGGCTACCTACCCTCGTGGTAAGACGTATCCACTCTCAAGGCCTGAGAATCTAGCTTTGGAGGAATATATCCAAGATAGTTTGGCTAGCGGTTTTATTCGACCCTCCTCTTCTCCTCTAGGGGCAGGGTTCTTTTTTGTGGGGAAAAAGGATGGAGGTCTGCGACCTTGTATTGATTACCGGGGTTTGAATCAAATCACTATCAAGAATAGTTACTCCTTACCTCTTATTCCTGAACTGTTTACTTATCTTCAAGTAGCTACAATATTTACCAAACTGGATCTTCGTGGTGCGTATAATCTTATCCGCATGCGCAAGGGTGATGAATGGAAAACAGCCTTTAACACTCGATTTGGGCATTATGAATATCTGGTCATGCCATTTGGGCTATGTAATGCCCCTGCTGTTTTTCAACACTTTGTGAATGAGATCTTTCGGGATTTTTTGAATTCCTTCATCATTATTTACCTTGACGATATTCTAATTTTTTCCCACAATTATCAAGATCATGTACACCACGTCAGGAAAGTTCTGCAACGGTTAAGAGACAATAATCTTTTTGCCAAATTGGAGAAATGTTCATTTCATCAAAAATCCATACCTTTCTTGGATTATGTAATGTCTGAATCTGGATTTGAAATGGATCCAACTAAACACTCTTCCATTTTGGACTGGCCTAGACCTGATTCTCTTAAGGCCCTACAACGGATTCTTGGCTTCGCCAGTTATTACAGGAAATTTATCAAAGGATTTGCTACTATCACTGCTCCCCTTAGGTCACTCACTAGAAAGGGGCAAGATTGTAAAGAATGGTCCCCAGAGGCTATTAAAGGGACAGTTCACCCAAAAACTTTCTCCCCTTTAAATTATTCCCAATGATCCTTTTTACCTGCTAGAGTGTATTAAATTGGTTGCAAGTAGCTCCTTTACTCATATTTCAGCATTTGAAATAGCTGATTTAGCTTGTGGTTTCCCAACCGATACTGAAAGTTTTGATACTGGCGTATATGCTATTGACAAGCCTAAGTAAACACAGCCAGCAGAAGAGATTACACCCTCAGTGGGGGGCATGATAGTTAAGTAATAAAATGATAATTTTCCATTGTTCTCTCTATGTATTGAGCTTTGGTGCTCCAGACAAATATAAGATAAGGAAGCAAGTCTGTGTACATAAAGTGATAACATAATGAGATCTGATATTACCTTAAGTTCAACCCCTTGTAATAGGCTGTGGTTTCAAAGCACAAAACCAGCTACTTCATATACACAAATAAACCTGAAAATGCAATTTCTCAAATATTTTATACTTTGCAGCTGGTATAACAAGTCATTTAAAATACATTTATGGAAGAACAATTTTACAGTGTACTGTCCCTTTAAGGCCTTTGAGTCCCTCAAAGAGGCCTTTTCTTCTGCACCCATACTCCATCACCCAAATCCGGATTTTCAATTTATCCTAGAAGTGGATGCTTCTTCTGTTGCTGCTGGGGCTGTTCTTTCCCAACGAATACCTGACAAGGGAAAGATTCATCCTGTAGGTTTCTTTTCCAAGAAATTTACTTCTTTTGAATTAAACTATAACGTAGGCAATAAAGAGTTATTATCCATCAAGATGGCTCTGGACGAATGGAGGCATTGGCTGGAGGGTACTACTTTTCCATTTTCCATACTCACGGATCATAAAAATCTTCAAACTGCCAAATGATTGAATTCCAGGCAGGCTCGTTGGTCTTTCTTCTTCTCACGTTTTAATTTCAATCTTTCCTATATACCTGGTTCTAAGAATAAAAAAGCGGATGCCCTGTCCAGACAGTTTCAATCTACCTCTACTCCAGAATCTGGTACCATTCTTCAACCATAAAAAGTCATAGCTCAGTTATCAACCTCTTGTTTACAGGACTTACAGTCTGCTCAAAAGGATCTTCCTTCATCCTGCAAACCTCCCTGACGGTTTACTATTTGTTCCTGAATGTCTCTGTCCCAAGATCCTGCATTGGGCTCATGATAGTCCTCTCTCTGGACATCCTGGCATCAGTAACATGATTCGGAATCTCAAACGGTATGTCTGGTGGCCTACTCTCACTCAAGATGTTAAAGATTATGTCTCTGTTTGCACACAATGTGCTACCAATAATACTCCTCGTCAACTCCCTTCTGGTTTGCTTCAGCCTTTACTCATTCTTCAACAGCCTTGGACCCATTTATCTATGGATTTTATTACAGACCTTCCTTTTTCAGCCGGAAACAACACTATTTTGGTGGTAGTCGACAGGTTTACGAAGTCTGCTCATTTCATTCCTTTACCTGGTCTTCCATCTGCCAAGAGACTTTCTGAACTTTTTCTTTTACATATCGTGAGATTACAAGGGTTTCCTATGGACATCGTCTCCGATAGAGGGGTACAATTTGTTTCTCGGTTCTGGAGATGGGTCTGCAAACATTTTGGCACTACAGTCTCTTTGTCAACTTCACATCATCCACAGTCTAATGGCCAGACCGAGAGAGTAAACCAGTGTCTGGAGACTTATCTTAGACATTATGTGGACCATGATCACTCTAATTGGACTCGTTATCTTCCTTTGGCGGAGTGGGCTCATAATGCTTGTTACAATTCGTCTCTTCAGTCTTCTCCCTTTTATGCAGCTTACGGATTTCAACCCAGAACATTTCCTCTGCATACTTCCTCTTCTGAGAATCCTGCTTCTGATCAAACTGCTCGGAGATTAACTCGCCATTGGCGGAGGGTACGTGTTCTTCTTTCCAAAGCCTCTAATCGATGCAAGTTTTTTGCAGATCACCGACGGCAGAAGGCTCCTAAATTTCATCCTGGAGACAAGGTTTGGATTTCTACACGTCATCTTAGTCTCAAACAACCTTCTAATAAATTGGGACCACGATATGTGGGTCCTTTCCGAATATTGGGTCAGGTTTGTTCTACTGCTTACCGAGTTGCTCTTCCGAAAACCCTCAAAGCTCACCCTGTTTTTCATGTTTCTCTTCTGAAACCTGTGGTATCTAATAAGTATTCTAAGTCTCTACCCAAGCCTCCTCCTCTGTTGATTCAGGGACAGCCTGAGTTTGAAGTAGATCACATTTTGGATTCCAAATTTCGTGGCAAGAAATTGTACTATCTCATCCATTGGAAGGGTTATCCTGTCACGGAACGGACTTGGGAACCTGCCCAACAAGTACACGCCCCTGCTTTGATTAGGACCTTTCACAAAACCTATCCTGCTAGGCCTGGTCCTGTCCCCCGGAGGGGTCCTTGAGGGGGGGGTGCTGTCATGTATCTGACCCGCTTATTGCCGTGTCGCCGTGGCTCACGGATCTCCTCTGTCTCACGTCACGTTGCCTAGCAACTTGACGCGGTATCTGACACACCTCCTGACGTCACAGTCTCTCTGCCTTCAAATCTCGGCGGGAGATCTTACTTGGCCACCGTTTGTTCTCTCCCTTCACGCCAGACCGGACCTGAGTGAGTATTTTTCTAAAGTCTGATCCTTCCCTTCCAGACTTTGCTTTGCCTGATCCTCTCTTCTGTTTATGGAGACTCTTGTCCTTAATCTGAATCCTGGAGTCAAACCTGCTAAAAAGAATACCTCTCTGTTTATTTGCTAACCTGCTTAAAGGGACATTTGCTTTATCCAAACCTGCTAAAAGGAATACTTGACTTTGTTTGTTTGCTAACCTGCTTAAAGGGACATTTGCTTTATCCAAACCAGCTAAAAGGAATACCTCTCTCAGTTTGTTTGCTAACCTACTTAAAGGGACATTTGCTTTATTCTAACCTACTAAGGAATACCTGACTTTGTTTGTTTGCTAACCTGCTTAAAGGGACATTTGCTTTATCCAAACCTGCTAAAAAGGAATACTTGACTTTGTTTGTTTGCTAACCTGCTTAAAGGAACATTTGCTTTATCCAACCTGCTAAAAAGGAATACTTGACTTTGTTTGTTTGGTAACCTGCTTAAAGGGACATTTGCTTTATCCAAACCTGCTAAAAGGAATATCTCTCTCAGTTTGTTTGCTAACCTGCTTAAAGGGACATTTGCTTTATCCAAACCTGCTAAAAGGAATACCTGACTTTGTTTGTTTATTAACCTGCTTAAAGGGACATTTGCTTTATTCAAACCTGCTAAAAGGAATACCTGACTTTGTTTGCTAACCTGCTTAGAGGGACATTTGCTTGCTCAAACCTGAGTGGGTCACGTCCTGGATATTTCTCAGTGTACTAGCGTGTGTTTTACTTTTCACGCTAGCAGTTGGGTTGAATCCTGGGCTGATCCTTTACGGCTGACACTGTTTAAATATTGGGGTTATACGGACCACGCTCAATATATTTATAACAGCAAGTTATGTATACTAGCCTATCATTTTTAATGCGATTGTTTGAAATTAAGAGTGGGGATACCTATGGCTTATTATCATTCCCTATAACCCAGGTATATATCATGATCCATTGTTTCACCGACAAGTACAATATTGCGGATTGTATTCAGTGGCACTACACAATATTTATATAACCTTAAGGTTATTCTAAAGGTAAGAGGGATCATATTTACACTATTTATTTATAATTATTGAACTTAAAGGTATAACAATGTGGGTATGTGGAAACGAAGGGTTAATATAGGATAATGAATGTGTTTGGAAGGGAGGTTTTATTACACCTGATGGTAGCGTAGCCCTATTTAAGGGTTGATTAGTTTGTTTGTAACATGCCTGATGAAATGGTTATCACAGAGAAACGGGCTGCATGGTTTCTCCACATCTATGCTAAAGATTATACTAGATCAAGCATGGGTTGTTTTTTTTTTTTTTTTATAATACTTTTTATTGAGGTTATAAGTGAAATACAATAGGCAAATTGCATTACAGAAATCATAAACATATGAAAAAGAAAAGAGGTGTCATTTATATTGCCACTATACATAGACATAACCGTTACCTCACGATTATGCAATATTACACAAATAGACCTCACATTTTCTGTATTTTCTTTAATATTAAATGATAACATGAAAAGCATTATATGAATAATGTACAGAGTGTAACAATAATAGAGAAAATACATACAATGCTATAATTAAACCTGTAGAATGTATCAATGCAACATTTTTCTAATTGCTCTAATTCCCCCCCCCCCCCAGCTTTGAAATGTTCTGAAGATATATGTAAAACTTATTGAAAAACATACCAACAATCAAAAGACGCTTCGCTAAAATCCAATAAAAGATGAGAAACATACACATTAAACTGAGGTTCCCTAAATATGAGAACACGCATAAAGATAAAGAAGTTACAAAAAAACCCATATAGGTTCCTCACGAGCTGAAACATCTTAATTAGAATGCATAGTCTAAAACATATGAAGGTCTAATAAAAAGTTAAATATTTTAGATGCAATATGAAGTAGGGATAAATGCGGCATTTTATGAGAGAAACTGCGCTGATCACTCTGGTTGCATTCCTGCATGCCAGAGTGTATCATATGGGGAAGGGAGGGGGGGCAGGAGAACAACCACCTAATAACATAAAATAAGGAAGAAGGGAATATTCGTGGTGTCTGTTAACAAAAGGGGTGCTGCAGGCTTGGCACATTATATATGTTTGGATGACCTTTAGGTAGACTGTGAGACCAGGACTGTTCCTAATATGGCATATTATGTGAGAAGATGGAGGTTAAAGACCATCTAGCCATCAACACAAAAAGATAAAGATGCAAAATTCCGTGGTACCTGTTGACTAAAGGGGGCACTAAAGGCTCAGTACAACAGATATGTGTAAATTACTTTAACTAAATTGTGAGGCCACTACTGTTCCTATTAGGGCAAAAAACATGATAAGGTAGTTTAAGTTGGTGCAAAGCCAGAATGAGAGTGTAGCAACACTGTGCCAAAACATATAAGGATACATACACAGTAAGCTTCAACCTTCGACTAGCTAGCCCTTGCCAAGGATATAAATAACTAACAACATATACTAGTA
Organism: Bombina bombina; assembly: GCF_027579735.1. Lineage (NCBI taxonomy): Eukaryota > Metazoa > Chordata > Amphibia > Anura > Bombinatoridae > Bombina > Bombina bombina. The sequence continues at coordinate 29,500,998 of NC_069499.1, read as the reverse complement.
TCATTAACCATTAAGCGGGCCTATTAAAGTAAGTGAAGATAAGCATCTGGGGGTACTAAAGAAGAAACCATAAGGTGTTAAAGGGCCACTGTAAGTAAATATTTTCTATGCCTGTTACTAACTAACTACCCCAAATAAGCTTTTTATCAATAGCATTTCATTAACATATCTCTACCGTATATCAGAAATCTTGTCTGCAAATTTAATTGTTTTCCAAACCCACTTCGTGGGTATCCTTTGCTCTGTACCAATCCGTTTACAATACCTAGGTTTCAAAATGGCGCTTTAAACACAAAGTTATTGGTTTAAGTATTTTGAACATGCAGTGCTGAAAATAGTGGGCAGGATAACGTGACATCATCGGCGAATAAAAGATATAACTTTTAGAACGTTATGAAACTTCGTTTTGGAGAAAATATAGCTCAGTAGGTTTTAATTAATGTTTATTAACTTTAATATGTTAGTTGTTTAGCTTAAAAATTATAACAGAAAGTAATCCTTTAAGTATGCACTAGGTGAGAAAAAAAAAACCTAGTGTTGTGCAGTGCTGACCTCATTATAGGGGAATATGAAAATAGATCACAAAAGCACCTGTATTATTTTTAATATGCCCTGTTACACAGGTATGGGCCCTACACCCAGCAACAGGTATAAATTGTAAGTAAATAAGCATCTACACCTTAAATACTAAATAACACAGTAGGAGCTGTATAACACCCAGCACAAAGTATAAATTATTATGATATATATACTATATATATTCCCCAGAAAACTAACCTTTCGCTAGATCAGAAATGAGTTCTATGTCCCCTATAATACCACTTAATGAGAGTGCTAAATAGATATAGATTATGTATTAAGGGAGGAGGCTGTAAGCCTTGTCTCCACTCTCCATTGATATACAAAAAATAATTAAAATGAACCTGGGCTTTAGTTAAATAGATAAACTTTTAGCTATATAAGAAAACACTAACCAACATAACAACTGTACAACATGCAGTGAATGATCTGAAAACAGTTTCAGTTGCCACCGTTAATTTTCACCAGTGACTACAGTTCTACGAATAACATACAAAACTCCTTGTGAAACTTTTGCAGGGGAGAACCCCCTCCATAGCCATAATCCAAACTCTTGGGAAGTTGCTTGGGATCTTTCAGTCCAAGTCCCAAAGTAAATCTAGTTCCATCGCAGATCTAACCAATACCGCGTCTGGAGTCGGCCTGAAGAAAAGTCAGTGAGGAAAAGTAATGTATTCGGCCATGGGATAGCGAGTACCGATCCACACTCCATCCTTGCACAACTCGACCTCTATGGTAAGGGAAATCTTGGGTGTGATGGACCATTTCCATGCCCGTACCAGCAGTGCTTGCTAGGCAGGACTTTCGACTCCTTGGGTGTCCGGTAGGCGATAACAGGTAAGTGATCTGCAGCATGAAGTGGGCTGCCGTAATGCTCATAGAAATTACTACATTGTCCGATCTCTGTATGTCCTGTATGCATAGAGTCTTTTCCTCCAGGGTAGGAGTCTCTCCGACACAACCAGCCTCCTGAGCACACGATGCAAGGCTATCGTGAATGCTATTATCTGAAGGGCTCCGTGACTTCACCTGGTGGCCTGGATCGATAATAGCTGGTAAATCCTGCCCAGTTGCCACTGCAAGCACTTGCGACAAGTTGGAAAAGTGAGCATCAATTAGGGCCCTGATTTCTTCGCCCCACAAGATCAATGCCATCTTGGATTTCTCATTCAACTGAATCGCCACAAAGTTTGCTATGTCCCTATAATAAACCACAGTGATTAGAGCATTAAAGTCCCCGGGCATATAGCAAAAAGAGCTTATAGGTGTGAGGTGTGTCTCTGAATAATTTTGAGCTGCATAATAGAGCAGATAAGCCCCATATATTATGTCTAGAGCCAGGAGCTCTGCAGAAATGCGACCATCTTCTTCAGTTGCTAGCTCCGCCCCCCACATGGGTTGTTTTTAAACTGTGTTTTTAAATAAATCACTTTGATGTTTTTAACTCTCATGCTTAGTATTTTTCTCTGAGCGTACGCTACCTATAGGATTTACCCCTTCCATCTGGTTACCTTCCTCTGTTCCTTATCTGCTGTGGCCTTGCACCATGGGGAACTATTCGAATGGTGCTCAGCTAGCTGGACTGCTGTAGAAATCCAGCCTGCTTCTATGGGCATGCCTGAATGCCTTTTCTGAAAGTGAGTACCCTGTGTGTATTTCTTCTGCTTACATCACACATTGTACTATTGATTTGCACATGTGGTGCCTCTTTCTGCTCCATATTAAATCATAGCCTGCCAGTATGCAGCTTAGGGCTTTAAAAAAAATAATAAATATATATATATATATATATATATATATATATATATATATATATATATATGTATATATATATATATATATATATATATATATATATATTTTAAATTTCTCTAGTATAGGGATTCTTCCTCACCCACCCACCTCCATGATCCCCCACAAAAGCTCTCATGAGCCTCCAACCTCCCACTGTCCCCCACCATGTTTGTTACTGGAAGCCATTTTACAAGTAAACTCCCCTTCTTTGCTAAGCCGCCTACCCAACCCCTCCTTTCGTCAAACTGCTCCCACTCAGAACCAATGGAGGATTATTAGAGAGAGTGACACAGGCAAGGCACTCTCTGTAATGATCATCGATTTGGCTTCATACGTTAAGAAAGCATGATCAGTTTTCCCTTACCATATGAAGGCCAATCCCTTATACCCCCTTGTTGTGGCTCCCACTGTCTATGCTAACAGTGGGGACTGCCACATGCACCTTTGTCCTGGAAAAACTGTAGGTACTGCATCAACACAGTACACTGGGAAAAGTACTGTGTGATGTAGTCCCTACGTCTATTTGGTGCAAGGTGTTAACATAACTGAAACAATAAAGCCTAAACCTGCTCCACTGCAAACACAGTCACGACAACGCATTTCAAAGAGCTTGCACCTACATTTTCTAATTTAACTGTTATGTGCCTTTTTGATTGTGAATAAAATAATAATAAGGTGTTATACCTGTATTTTAAACTTCAGATTTTGTTCTTTAAATTGTATTACATTAAAGATTTTCTATTTTGTATTTTAATGCATTTAGATTCTGCATAAAGTTGTGTATTTATGATTGTAATTTTACAGATTTGGATTAAGCTTGAAAGTTTCTGTGTGACTTTAACAAATAAGGATCATACTGTGTATAAATCTCTTCATCTTTACACATTTCATTGCATTTTGTATATGTGAAATGAACCTGAAAGTATTAGGAACAAATGAGTTACCTGGGCTTAGCAGGGGAGTTCCCAGTGTGTGACTCATGATATTCTTGCATTTTACATCTGCAGGTCTCACAGATTTATCTTGCCAGCTATATGCAGGTGAAATTTGCTCAAAATTCACAATGCACTTATTTAACAGAAAACAAGAGGCAAATAGAAGTAAAATTGTAGTGAAAATATTTCACTTTAATTTGTATTTGCTGCAAAATGATAATTTATCAGTGCCAGGTGCTTCACTGTTAATTTTACACTCCCTGGTGGGATTCGAAATTCCAGAGAACTTTATTACTTTATATTGAAGACAACTCTCATCTCTCTGGGACTTCCAGGTTCTGCTCTCTCATTTTGGCCTCAATCACAATCTATTGTGATTTGATGCAATAGTGCGATTTCAGCCGTTTCCTGAAAACTGCTCAGTGATCACAAATGCATTTTTGGCTCACTTCCCAACTACTTTTCAAAACCATTTTTGGCTTTTCAAATTCGGCCCCTAGGCACTTGATATGTCCTTGGAAGACTTTTCAGCCACCTGTTAGACTTTTCACAGCTATTTCCAAATGGTCTTTTACATTGTTCCTATGTTAAACACTCTGAAATGGCCATTGGTGACATTCTAGATATTTGTTAACATATATGGTATGGATTCATTAAAGCTCCAATAACCCCATAGGCACATATGCATATATAAATGTGATGACTATGTTATATCATGCACAGCTAAAAGCCTCTGCAGGAAAACTCACCTCAGGACACCTATATCTACAAATTGAGTGATTTTATATTTCATATTTGATTAACAGTACAGGCATTATTAAAATCGTTTTTTTACAGGACATCAAATAAATGCCGCATTAGAGTTAACTATTGTAGTCCATTTCCATCCGCACTACTTTGAGCCCATCTAAATGCATCTGTTAGGATATCTGGCCAGACTCCTGCACTGTTCTTTCTCTATATGGTCGTACGACAACTTTCATAAGGATCATTTTTAAATAAAATTAATTTTGTAGTATGTTCCATTTTGGCATGAATTGTACACAAAACAGCGACTACAAATTTAATTGTAAAACACTCAAAATGTATACATGTTGTTTTATGATTTAAAACTGTAAATCCTGACACTTGCTGCTTAGTATCTTTCTAAGAGACCTTAAAACGAGATTGCACAATTGTGAAATGATTTTTATAGGGGGCGAGCCTCCATGCACAATAAGAGGCCTATCTATCAACCGGGCCATCAACTATGCTGCATTCGACGCCTAACATCGCCTAACATTGAGGCCGCGGACCTGAATACGATCTCCATATTTATAAAAACAGCTGCGCACCAAGTACAGGCCGATGAGCAGCGGACTGTTGTTAACTAGAAGTCATCGATCTTGCTGCTATTCGGCTTTTTCCCAACATTATTTATACTCTGTCACTAAACACTGCCACTATACTAAAATGTTTAACCCCTATCCCGCCGCTCCCGGACCCCTCCGCAACTAAATAAAGTTATTAACCCCTATCCCGCCGCTCCCGGACCCCTCCACAACTAAATAAATGTATTAAACCATATCCCGCCGCATCCGAACCCCACCGCCACTAAATAAATGTATTAACCCCTGGCCTCCAACATCACTACCACTTACTAAACCTATTAACCCCTAAACCGCCAGCCCCCCACATCGCCATAAACTAAATTAAGCTATTAACCCCTAAAACTAACAACCCGCTAACTTTACATTATAATTACCTCATCCCTATTTTATAATAAATTTAAACTTACCTGTAGAATTAAAATAAAATATATTAAACTATTAATTAACCTACCCTAACTTTTATACTAAAATTACATTAAACTACAAATTTAATTAGCTATATTACATAATTAAAAAACTTACCCTACTCAAATTATTTTTTTTTTTTTTTATAAAGATTTTTATTGAGGTTGTGCAAAAAAACAATACAGCTTATGCAAAATAATATCATACAGAATATGCATAAATGGTATACACATATACTACTTCCATCCACATAAATAAGATCTACAACATAGGCTATATTATGGAAGAGTCAAGAACCTCTTTTTTATAATTATATGACAGAATAGAATAACAGGATATATTTCAAGCAACATATGCCGTTTCTGGTTAGATAGTGTGGTATGATATGTAAGTATGATAGGATATTTGTCTAATGAGGTATATGATAAAGTAAATTATTGGTATTAAGTAAGCGGGTATGCTATGTATAAAAATATAACTCAACCTAGGCAGGGTACGACATAGGCAAAATAAGTTGTGTAGGTAAATCTCCTAAGATGGTTAAATAGAATGGTATGATATGTAAGTATGGAAGGATATCTGTCAAACAGGATATATGATAACATAAATTGGTAGAACTGGTAAAACTAGCATAGTAAAATAAATAAGTAGGAATAAGCAGGGTACGACATGGGCAAGATAAGTCGTGTAGTTAGATCTCCTAAATTAGGAGGTGCATTATTTTGGGGTGGGGGGGGGAGGTGGGCAGTTAGGTATGGGAGATATGATAGAAGGGACTCTACGTTATTGAAATAATTGGTTAGGGCAAATAACAATAAGGAAGTATGACTCCGGTTATAATAAGAACCTGGGAACACCTACTATGGGCTGGGACTAACTAAGTTTCAAGGATATGTACCAGAGCAAGGTAGAGGAGACTGTCCGCAATAAAGGGATATAGCAAGCCCTTAGTCAGACAAGCTAAGCTTGATAATATAAATGGGAGACTTCAATATCTGTTGGGACATCCGGTATGGGAAGGGTAGATGGGTTAGTCATATGTAGTAGTTCTGTTTATGTGACGATTAACGAGTATTAATGGCAACATGTGGTTAAAACTAAAATTCTTCTATATAGCCACACACTTGTAAGAAACACGCGCCCACTGCTTCGGCCGCTAGCAGGGGAGCGCCCAAATCAAAGGCTGCACCATATTACTAGGAGTGTATCTATTACAGTAGAGATTTCCCTAAAGTTGGAGGGTACGTGTAGGGGCCAAGGTCCAGCCTAAGCCAAATGAAATAAAGATATCACTATGTAACAGTGCTATTTATCCCTCAAAGTGTGTGACTAACATGAGAGGAGTTTGAGAGTGCAGATTGATAAACATACATACACCCACAGTGATCATACAATATGAAATAGGAGCTTTCAATCATTGACTATATATAAATATAACCCATGGTGAATGAGCCAGGAGCACTGCAAACGTACAGTTAGTATGAACTCTGAAATAGATATTAGGAAGAAGGCATTTGAGTAGGACCATTGATACATGAAATGACCCACATGTCATATGGTGTGTGAACATTAAGACCGGACTTATCCTTACAAATAATTCTTTGCACTGAGGGGAACAACCTCTACATATTTAAAAGTGATATCTAGAATTTAAAGCAGTTAAACATAGAAGCTGGAATCTCTATAAATTAAAGGAACAGTAGACAGTTGGCTATCTCGGTGGAATATGTGACATCCTAGGTCATAAATATTTTGAGCAAAAATCTCACACCTAGCTAGTTACAACTGTAGGAGCATAATCATGGGAAACAACATACAGCTTGATATAAAAAATAGGGCGTTGTATAAGCATCAATTAAAAATACACATAAGGACATCTCTCTTTGTAAATAGTGCAGTACCAGCTTAGTAATTGTATACAGAGGTTACTTAAACTAAAACGTAATGAGGTAACTGTTCATAAGGTACATATGTAGGCAGAGAATGTGTGGTTGGACATATTAATCTACAGTTATCTATCTATATAGGGGAAAGTGACAATATAATTAACAGTGGACACACTCACACATCTGTGTTAAACATCTGAGACCCTCATGTAACTGAGTAAAAGAGGCTCAACTAACAAACAGGCAAACATATATTAAACTGAAGTGAACCAATATTTTTCAACTACCATGCTGGGCTTATGACATCGCAGGGTCTGTAACTCAATAACTATCATATAGGTGAGGGTAAATCTGCAGTAAATAACAAAACACATTGGCTCACTATCGTCAGCAAGAAGATAAACTAAGACAGGGCCACACTCATTGAAACAAACTGCCATATGTTATGTCCGTGGTCAGATGCGATAATTACAAAGATCAGCATGCAGGTACATGTCCATGAAAACAACTTCGGTGGAAGTTTCCAGTTTAGCCCATTCCAGATCTTGCAAGCTCATTAGTTACCGGATCCATTTTAACAGGCAGCTCTCTGCCGACAATTTCGTTCATCATGAGAGGCTCAGAAGGCAAGACTGGTAAGGTATGTGGGTAAAGGAGTCTCATGTTACTTTTAATGCGATTGGGCTCACCCGATATCTCCGTCAGGATAGTTAAGTGCATCGCCTGCATGTTGGGTTGCCAATTAGCTCCCGGAGCCCCTCCCGGACCGTCACTACTGTCACTGAAGCAGGGTGCTATAGGGGCAAGGTAGGAGTATATTTTCTGCCCGGCTACCGCCCGCCATCTTTGTGCTTGGCTCCGCTGGATTAGTTGTACGCTCTGCTGTGTTGCTTCTACCTCAGCAGTATATTTGTCCAAGTCCAACAAGTGCTCTCCCTCCTTATGTGTGGTGCATCGCTTTATGGCTTGGTTAGTAGGTAGGCTATTGTAGGTTTTCTCTGCGAGGGTCCTTGTCACAAGCGCCTCCAACAGCCGGAAGGAGGCCTCTATAAAGCCAAAGGCTGTTGTTTCCCAATCCACCACGGCCACCATGTCTCTCGGAGGGGTATTAAAACAGTAGTTAGGATCACTGTAAAGGAAGTGTTTACCCACACAGAACAGTAGATAGTGTGATAGGGCGTAGATAGTGAGCCACTCTGTTCGTAAATGATAGACTTATTGTATCTCGTTCACTGCAAAGCCACGTGGTAAGATTCAAAGACGCTGAAATGTGCTGTTAGGCCATCTGACCCCACCTAGGCAATGTGCCATGTAGAGAGCATGCAAAGGCGATCTATAAAACTGTGATAGTATTTCTCAAAGCATAGTTTTGCCTTAATCTTCTGAAGTAGGAGCAGGAGCTCCTGTAATGTGCGACTGATCCCTTAGGCAGTTGGCTCCGCCCCCCTACTCAAATTATTTAAATCTACAATTAAAAATTACTAAGTTACAAAAAAATAACAACTAAGTAACAAAAAATAAAAAACCACAGTATCAAAAATAAAAATGAATTACACCTAATCTAATAGCCCTATCAAAGTAAAAAAGACCCCCAAAAATAGAAAAACACACTAGCCTACAATAAACTACCAATGTCCATTAAAAGGGTCTTTTGTGGGGCATTGCTCCAAAGAAATCAGCTCTTTTACCTGTAAATAAAAATACAAACGCCCCCCCACCCACACAACCAACCCCCACCTGAATAAAAACCTAAAAAACTATCAATATAAACTAACAATCTAAACACCTAAGCTCCCCATTGCCCTGAAAAGGGCATTTGTATGGGCATTGCCCTCAAAAGGGCATTTAGCTCTTTTACTGCCCAAAGTCCCTAACCTAAAATTAAAACTCACCCAATAAACTCTTAAAAAAACCCTAACACTACCCACCGATGACGATCCACTTACAGTTTTCGAAGACCGGACATCTATCCTCATCCAAGCGGCAGAAGTCCTCAGCAAAGCCGGCAGAAGTCTTTATCTAAGCGGAATTCCAGTGTATTTGCAGTTGACGGCTTGATAAATATCCCTCTAAGGGGCAGAATTATCAAGCACCAAATTGCCCCTGTTTCCCCCGGAAACAGCAGTTATGAAGCAGCGGACATCAATCCACTCGATAGGGCTTATTGACACCCCCTGCTAGTGGCCGCAAATCAGCAGGGGGTGGCATTGCACAAGCTGCTCTGATGAACTGCTTGTGCAATGGTGCTGCAAACATGATACACTACATCGTATCATGTCCGTCCGCACTTTAATAAATCGGCCCTTAATTCCAATTTGTTCACAACAAAACATATATTATTAAACTCACAGCCATGAATATTCGTTCCACATTAATAATATATCTACTGTAGTAAATGAGCCATCTCTGGCTCTTGGGATGATAATGAAAACTGCACAGAAAAACGGAAAAACAGAAGGGAGCGCCAAATAACGGACAGACTGATAAAACTGACATGTAGATCATTTAAATGCCAAAAAACACGTTGCGTAATGTGTACACAATTTATGTGTTAATATACACTGAGCATATTAGCTTTTATGTGATTTTTTAAAATTAATTCTTAACATTACAGTATTGCTGCTAATGTTTTCCTGCTGCTGATTTCCCCTCATGTTTTTCAGCTCTTGTGTATAAAACCTGCGCTTCATACAAATTATAGTTATTTTGTGTGTAACGTTCCTTTAAGTCTCTCTAAAAATTGCTTTTATAAAAGTACTTGATTTACATCCATCACTGGGTGCCAAGGGGTTAAAGACTATGGAGGATATTTATTAAGCCGTCAACCTGAAATACGCTGGAATTCCGTAGTGTATTTGAGCAGCTCTCATCCTATTGGCTGTTCCAATCAGCCAATAGGGTAAGAGCTCAATCCTATTGGCTGATTGGAACAGCCAATAGGACTTTAGCGGCTCTAATCCTATTGGCTGATTGGAACCTTTCAGCCAATAGGATTGCAAGGGATGCCATCTTGGATGACGTCACTTGCTGTAAGATCCTGCAGTGTCAACTGCAGCTGTAAGTTACTTGTATGACTATTAGCTTTAATAAATTAAAGGGATGTGACAAATAATAAAGTCTGTTTGCTAGCGAGGAAACATAAACTTAATTATTTGTTATTATCTTGCCTATTGTAGTCACCAATAATATCAGCAGTATTATGGTTAAGGAGTAGGCATGACACTACAGTATATTTATGAATTACAATACATAAGCACTTGGTAAGTAGGCACGTTAGTAACAAGTTGTTAGCTACATTGCTTAAGGTTTATATCTTTAGAGTATGCTCAGAAGTAAGTGGTGAAGCAACAGGTATAATGCGAGTAGCAAGGCAGAGATTATAACAGTTTAGTAGCAGATCTCCCTGCTAGCTCTGAGTAATCACAGGATCACAGAGAAAATATGGTGACAATAAACTTCAAATATACGGAACCTGATAACCCAGCTGATTGCGGTCCTAGCAACTGCGGTGACAACTTAAGTACATAGGCTCCGGTACTGCAGAAGTGTGGGTCCGTGCAGCTGACTCGGCAAGTGGCGTCTGGAGCGGAGCTGCCCTGCTGACAGCTGGGGAGAAGGAGAGATAGATTGCGCCAACGGCGCTGACGTCACAGGATGCGGCAGGAGGCTCTTAGTGTCGTTCCTTGTGAGCAGTTTAGGAGACGCTGTGGAAGTTAGATTCTTTAGTTAGACAAGGTGCAAGGTAGAGAGCTGGAGACTTCAGAAAAGTACTTCAATAAACCAGCAAGGAACCTTGGGTAATGGAAGGTTAAATAGGGAATGACAGGATACTAAATTGAGAAAAAAGGTGGTATTGTGAACTGTTTTCTGAGCAACTTAAGGTGGAATGGTGGAGTTCATGGCACTTGCATTCAAGATCCAGTTTACAGATTCCATTTTCCAATTTTTTTTTACAGGTAAAAGAGCTGATTTCTTTGGGGCAATGCCCCGCAAAAGGCTTTTTTAAGGGCCATTGGTAGTTTATTGTAGGCTAGGGTTTTTTTTTTATTTTTGGGGGACTTTTTTATTTTAATAGGGCTGTTAGATTAGGTGTAATTCTTTTTTTTATTTTTGATACTGTGTTTTTTTGTAACTTAGTGTTTTTTATTTTTTGTAACTTATTGTTTTTTATTTTTTTTGCAATTTAGAAATTTTTAATTGTAGATTTAAATAATTTGAGTAGGGTTAGGTTTTTAAATATGTAATATAGTTAATTTAATTGGTAGTTTAATGTATTTTTAGTATAATAGTTAGGGTAGGTTAATTAATAGTTTAATATAATTTCATTTAATTTCATTGTAGGATAGTAGTTAGGGTAGGTTAATTAATAGTTTAATATAGTTTATTTTAATTCTAAAGATAAGATTAAATTTATTAAAATATAGGGATGTTGTAATTTTAATGTAAAGTTAGCGGGTTGTTAGGTTAAGGGGTTAATAGCTTAATTTAGTTTATGGCGATATTAGGCGGCTGGCGGTTTAGGGGTTAATAGGTTTAGTTAGTAGTAGTGATGTGGGAGGCCAGGGGTTTAGCGGTTAATACATTTTATTTAGTTGCGGTGGGATCCAGGTGTGGCGGGATAGGGGTTAATACTTTTATTTAGTTGTGGTGGGGTCCGGGAGCGGCAGGATAGGGGTTAATACTTGTATTTAGTTGCGGTGGGGTCTGGGAGCAGCGGGATAGGGGTTAATATTTTTATTTAGTTGCGGCGGGGTTCGGGAGCAGCGGGATAGAGGTTAATACTTTTATTTACTTTTTAACACCTGTGAAATAAAAAACATCTAAGCTTAAACTATAAATAAACCTTATATTACTATTTAAAAAAATTAAAATATACCAAACCCCCCCCCTAAATGACAAAATTAAAAAATCCTAACACTACGATAAAATAAATAAAAAGCTAACGTCACAAAAATAACAGTCTAAAATTACGAAAAATAAAAAAATCAAAGATTACATAAAATAATAAACAAAATTATCCAAAATAAAAAAATTAAATCTCATCTAATACCCCTATAAAAACAACCTCTCCAAAAATAAAGATACCCCGTAATCAAAAAATAAACTACCAATAGCCCTTAAAATTGCCTTTTGTAGGGCATTGCCCTAAGTTTAACAGCTCTTTTACTTAATAAAAATACTAAGGCCTAGATTTGGAGTTTGGCGGTAAAAGGGCTGTTAACGCTCCGCGGGCTTTTTTCTGGCCGCACCATAAATTTAACTCTGGTATCGAGAGTTAAAACAAATGCTGCGTTAGGCTCCAAAAAAGGAGCGTAGGGCATTTTTACCGCAAATGCAACTCTCGATACCAGAGTTGCTTACGGACGCGGCCGGCCTCAAAAACGTGCTCGTGCACGATTCTCCCATAGGAAACAATGGGACTGTTTGAGCTGAAAAAAAACCTAACACCTGCAAAAAAGCAGCGTTCAGCTCCTAACGCAGCCCCATTGTTTCCTATGGGGAAACACTTCCTACGTCTGCACCTAACACCCTAACATGTACCCCGAGTCTAAACACCCCTAACCTTACACTTATTAACCCCTATTCTGCCGCCCCCGCTATCGCTGACCCCTGCATTACACTTTTAACCCCTAATCTGCCGCTCCGTAAACCGCCGCAACCTACGTTATCCCTATGTACCCCTAATCTGCTGCCCTAACATCGCCGACCCCTATGTTATATTTATTAACCCCTAATCTGCCCCCCACAACATCGCCGACACCTACCTACACTTATTAACCCCTAATCTGCCGAGCGGACCTGAGCGCTACTATAATAAAGTTATTAACCCCTAATCCGCCTCACTAACCCTATCATAAATAGTATTAACCCCTAATCTGCCCTCCCTAACATCGCCGACACCTACCTTCAATTATTAACCCCTAATCTTCCGATCGGAGCTCACCGCTATTCTAATAAATGGATTAACCCCTAAAGCTAAGTCTAACCCTAACACTAACACCCCCCTAAATTAAATATAATTTACATCTAACGAAATAAATTAACTCTTATTAAATAAATTATTCCTATTTAAAGCTAAATACTTACCTGTAAAATAAACCCTAATATAGCTACAATATAAATTATAATTACATTGTAGCTATTTTAGGATTAATATTTATTTTACAGGCAACTTTGTAATTATTTTAACTAGGTACAATAGCTATTAAATAGTTAAGAACTATTTAATAGTTACCTAGTTAAAATAATAACAAAATTACCTGTAAAATAAATCCTAACCTAAGATATAATTAAACCTAACACTACCCTATCAATAAAATAATTAAATAAACTACCTACAATTACCTACAATTAACCTAACACTACACTATCAATAAATTAATTAAACACAATTCCTACCAATAAATACAATTAAATAAACTATCTAAAGTACAAAAAATAAAAAAGAACTAAGTTACAGAAAATAAAAAAATATTTACAAACATAAGAAATATATTACAACAATTTTAAACTAATTACACCTACTCTAAGCCCCCTAATAAAATAACAAAGCCCCCCAAAATAAAAAATTCCCTACCCTATTCTAAATTAAAAAAGTTACAAGCTCTTTTACCTTACCAGCCCTGAACAGGGCCCTTTGCGGGGCATGCCCCAAGAAGTTCAGCTCTTTTGCCTGTAAAACAAAACATACAATACCCCCCCCCCCCAACATTACAACCCACCACCCACATACCCCTAATCTAACCCAAACCCCCCTTAAATAAACCTAACACTAATCCCCTGAAGATCTTCCTACCTTGTCTTCACCATCCAGGTATCACCGATCGGTCCTGGCTCCAAGATCTTCATCCAACCCAAGCGGGGGCTAGACATCCACTGAAGAAGTCCAGAAGAGGGTCCAAAGTCTTCCTCCTATCCGGCAAGAAGAGGACATCCGGACCGGCAAACATCTTCATCCAAGCGGCATCTTCGATCTTCTTCCATCCGGTGCGGAGCGGGTCCATGTTGAAGCAGGCGACGCGGATCCATCCTCTTCTTCCGATGTCTCCCGACGAATGACGGTTCCTTTAAGGGACGTCATCCAAGATGGCGTCCCTCGAATTCCGATTGGCTGATAGGATTCTATCAGCCAATCGGAATTAAGGTAGGAATTTTCTGATTGGCTGATGGAATCAGCCAATCAGAATCAAGTTCAATCCGATTGGCTGATCCAATCAGCCAATCAGATTGAGCTCGCATTCTATTGGCTGTTCCGATCAGCCAATAGAATGCGAGCTCAATCTGATTGGCTGATTGGATCGGCCAATCGGATTGAACTAGATTCTGATTGGCTGATTCCATCAGCCAATCAGAAAATTCCTACCTTAATTCCGATTGGCTGATAGAATCCTATCAGCCAATCGGAATTCGAGGGACGCCATCTTGGATGACGTCCCTTAAAGGAACCGTCATTCGTCGGGAGACATCGGAAGAAGAGGATGGATCCGCGTCGCCTGCTTCAACATGGACCCGCTCCGCACCGGATGGAAGAAGATCGAAGATGCCGCTTGGATGAAGATGTTTGCCGGTCCGGATGTCCTCTTCTTGCCGAATAGGAGGAAGACTTTGGACCCTCTTCTGGACTTCTTCAGTGGATGTCTAGCCCCCGCTTGGGTTGGATGAAGATCTTGGAGCCAGGACCGATCGGTGATACCTGGATGGTGAAGACAAGGTAGGAAGATCTTCAGGGGATTAGTGTTAGGTTTATTTAAGGGGGGTTTGGGTTAGATTAGGGGTATGTGGGTGGTGGGTTGTAATGTTGGGGGGGGGGTATTGTATGTTTTTTTTTACAGGCAAAAGAGCTGAACTTCTTGGGGCATGCCCCGCAAAGGGCCCTGTTCAGGGCTGGTAAGGTAAAAGAGCTTGTAACTTTTTTAATTTAGAATAGGGTAGGGAATTTTTTATTTTGGGGGGCTTTGTTATTTTATTAGGGGGCTTAGAGTAGGTGTAATTAGTTTAAAATTGTTGTAATATATTTCTTATGTTTGTAAATATTTTTTTATTTTCTGTAACTTAGTTCTTTTTTATTTTTTGTACTTTAGATAGTTTATTTAATTGTATTTATTGGTAGGAATTGTGTTTAATTAATTTATTGATAGTGTAGTGTTAGGTTAATTGTAGGTAATTGTAGGTAGTTTATTTAATTATTTTATTGATAGGGTAGTGTTAGGTTTAATTATATCTTAGGTTAGGATTTATTTTACAGGTAAATTTGTTATTATTTTAACTAGGTAGCTATTAAATATTAAATAACTATTTAATAGCTATTGTACCTGGTTAAAATAATTACAAAGTTGCCTGTAAAATAAATATTAATCCTAAAATAGCTATAATATAATTATAATTTATATTGTAGCTATATTAGGGTTTATTTTACAGGTAAGTATTTAGCTTTAAATAGGAATAATTTATTTAATAAGAGTTAATTTATTTCGTTAGATGTAAATTATATTTAAGTTAGGGGGGTGTTAGTGTTAGGGTTAGACTTAGCTTTAGGGGTTAATCCATTTATTAGAATAGCGGTGAGCTCCGATCGGAAGATTAGGGGTTAATAATTGAAGGTAGGTGTCGGCGATGTTAGGGAGGGCAGATTAGGGGTTAATACTATTTATGATAGGGTTAGTGAGGCGGATTAGGGGTTAATAACTTTATTATAGTAGCGCTCAGGTCCGCTCGGCAGATTAGGGGTTAATAAGTGTAGGTAGGTGTCGGCGACGTTGTGGGGGGCAGATTAGGGGTTAATAAATATAATATAGGGGTCGGCGATGTTAGGGGCAGCAGATTAGGGGTACATAGGGATAACGTAGGTGGCGGCGCTTTGCGGTCGGAAGATTAGGGGTTAATTATTTTAAGTAGCTGGCGGCGATGTTGTGGGGGGCAGATTAGGGGTTAATAAATGTAATATAGGGGTCGGCGGGGTTAGGGGCAGCAGATTAGGGGTACATAAGTATAACGTAGGTGGCGGTCGGCAGATTAGGGGTTAAAATTTTTAATCGAGTGTCGGCGATGTGGGGGGAGCTCGGTTTAGGGGTACATAGGTAGTTTATGGGTGTTAGTGTACTTTAGGGTACAGTAGTTAAGAGCTTTATAAACCGGCGTTAGCCAGAAAGCTCTTAACTCCTGCTATTTTCAGGCGGCTGGAATCTTGTCGTTAGAGCTCTAACGCTCACTGCAGAAACGACTCTAAATACCGGCGTTAGAAAGATCCCATTGAAAAGATAGGATACGCAAATGGCGTAGGGGGATCTGCGGTATGGAAAAGTCGCGGCTGCAAAGTGAGCGTTAGACCCTTTAATGACTGACTCCAAATACCAGCGGGCGGCCAAAACCAGCGTTAGGAGCCTCTAACGCTGGTTTTGACGGCTACCGCCGAACTCCAAATCTAGGCCTACGTAAATAAGCACGCACACACATACAAACACGCACAGGCATTGTTACGGTTACCCTTAGTCTCGCTGAGAGATGGACCGCTTAGTAGCCTGGATCCCTATTGCTAAAGAGGGGAGAAGCTGCTTTCCATAGTATTCTATATGAGTCTCGCAAATATAGAATAATCTCCCTTAGCTGCAGTACAGCTAGGATACCCTTCTGCCCACAAAAACGAGTCAACGCTGCGATTGAGGGTCAAACAAGAACTCAGGACTGGGATGCCCAGCCTGCTTTTTATTAAGGTTACATGCACACAGGGCACTCCCAGGGGGAGAGGGGGGGAAGCACAAAATCCCCCATCACACATTTAGATAGAGAGCACTGTCCTTTGACAGGCCACAATAGGATTACAGTACTTAAGATAACAAGTTTACAAGTTCATCTTATCAATTAGCAGTCTGGCTCCAGAGGTGATTAGACAATAGTTTCTAAAAGCTGAAAAAAAAGAGTTAACTCTTTATGAAATGATACTTGTTACGGTTTTCTTGGAGCCCTTCTTAGGCGCTGGCTTGCTGGTTCAGGCATTGCTGCTGGGAAATAAGCTCTTCACAACAAAATAACTAATGCTTCTGTAACAGTGCTCCCTTTCTGTGGAACACTCTGGCAGACACGGTCTGACCCCTTTTCGGGGCAGACTAAGGCTGTCCAGACCGCTGGTTATGCGGGGCTGAGGTCGGTTTGTCTGGACAACCCGTCGGCGTTGCCATTCTGTTTCCCAGGTCTGTAAGTAATGGTGAAATTAAAGGGTTGCAACGATAAGCTCCAACGTAATAGCCTGCCGTTATCTCCAGAGACCCGGTTCAGCCACACCAACGGGTTATGGTCGGTGACCAGAGTGAACTCCTGCCCATATAAATAGGGAGTCAATTTCTTTAATGCCCACACCAAAGCCAAACACTCCTTTTCGACCGCTGCATAGCTGACTTAGCGGGGCAGGAGCTTCCGGCTGATGTAGGCAACTGGATGCTCCCCTCCATCTTCGCCTACTTGGCTGAGGACGGCTCCCAGCCCGAACATGGAAGCATCTGTATGGACGATAAAACGTTTGTTAAGGGCTGGGGCCGCCAGGACAGGAGCGTTAATTAGAGCATTTTTGAGAGCCTGGAAAGCCGTTTCACAGTGGGGAGACCACAGGACCTGTCGAGGTAAGTTCTTCTTGGTCAAGTCAGTCAGGGGTTTGGCAAGTGTGCTGTAGTCTGGTACGAACCGTCTATAGTACCCTGCCGTGCCCAGGAAGGCTAGGACCTGAGTCTTAGTGATGGGGGTGGGCCAATTGGCGACAGCTTCTATTTTGGCCGGCTCTGGTCGCTGCTTTCCACACCCCACCCGGTGACCCAGGTACTGTACCTCGGCCATCCCAAAGTGGCATTTCTCTGGCTTCAGAGTCAGACCAGCAGCCCGGATCTGATCCAGAACCATTCCCACATGAGCTAAGTGGTCCTCCCAGGACTCACTGTGGATCGCTATGTCGTCCAGGTAGGCGCAAGCAAAACTCTGGAAGCCATCCAGGAGCCTATCCACCAAGCGCTGGAATGTAGCTGGGGCATTCTTCATCCCAAACGGCATTACCCTAAACTGATATAAGCCGAATGGGGTGACGAATGCCGACTTGGGGATAGCCTCCGGGGCCAGGGGAATCTGCCAGTAACCTTTGCAGAGGTCAATAGTGGTCAGGTAATTTCCCCTGGCTATACGATCGAGTAGCTCGTCTACCCTGGGCATAGGGTAAGCGTCCGTCACGGTATTTTCATTGAGCCTCCGATAGTCTACACAGAACCGGGTGGTCCCATCTTTCTTGGGCACCAAGACAACTGGGGAGGCCCAGGGACTATCGGAGGGCTCAATTACCCTGAGCTGGAGCATCTCATCGATCTCCTTCTTCATTCCTGTCCTAACTGCTTCGGGGATTCGGTACGGGGCCTGGCGCAAGGGAGCTTGTCCCGGAGTATCTACCTGGTGGGTGGTTAAAGTAGTGTACCCTGGCTTCGGGGAGAAGGTGAGGTGTTTGGACTGTAGGAGTTGGTTGAGCTGCTCCCTTTCAGTGGGGCTAAGTCGGTCCCCTATCTGAACCTGTGCCACTATACCTGTGGGGAGGCTCTTTTCTAATAGGTCTGGAATGGGTAAACTGTCGGGGTCTTCCTGAGGGGAACAACATACGGCCGTCACGTTCTCTGGTCGCTCAAAATATTCCTTGAGCATGTTTACATGGAATGTCTTTCTAAGATTGTTGTCGTGGCAGCTAGCTATCACATAAGTGGTGTCTCCCCTTTTCTCTACGATCTGGTAGGGACCCTGCCAGGACGCCTGCAATTTGTCTGTCTTCACCGGCTTAAGTACTAACACCTTTTGTCCTATGGTGAAGATTCTCTTTCGGGCCCCCCGATCGTACCATACTTTCTGTCTTCTCTGGGCCAACTGGAGATTAGCCCGCACGGATTTGGCTAATTGCTCCATTCGGTCCCTGAGTTCCAGCACGTATGGCACAATGGGGACACCGTCAGCCTCCGCCATCAACTGCTGTACCAATTCCATGGAGGGGTTCGGCCCGTATAATGAGAGCCTTTCCCGAACAATCCTGGTTTTTTCGTCACTAATCGTGGTCGGTGTTTCCGCCATTGTGAAGCTCTGATCCAGTTCGGTCAATTTTGCGATCAGCTCTCTCCTCGGCCGGTTGCTGGCGTACCCCCCTCTGCTTTCAAGTAAATCCTTTAGGGTTGTACGCTTCAATTTTTCGTAAGCGCTCTCCATCCGTTCTGTACCTCTCCTAGGAAATCCAGGAAAATCCCACCGCTGCCACCAAATGTTACGGTTACCCTTAGTCTCGCTGAGAGATGGACCGCTTAGTAGCCTGGATCCCTATTGCTAAAGAGGGGAGAAGCTGCTTTCCATAGTATTCTATATGAGTCTCGCAAATATAGAATAATCTCCCTTAGCTGCAGTACAGCTAGGATACCCTTCTGCCCACAAAAACGAGTCAACGCTGCGATTGAGGGTCAAACAAGAACTCAGGACTGGGATGCCCAGCCTGCTTTTTATTAAGGTTACATGCACACAGGGCACTCCCAGGGGGAGAGGGGGGGAAGCACAAAATCCCCCATCACACATTTAGATAGAGAGCACTGTCCTTTGACAGGCCACAATAGGATTACAGTACTTAAGATAACAAGTTTACAAGTTCATCTTATCAATTAGCAGTCTGGCTCCAGAGGTGATTAGACAATAGTTTCTAAAAGCTGAAAAAAAAGAGTTAACTCTTTATGAAATGATACTTGTTACGGTTTTCTTGGAGCCCTTCTTAGGCGCTGGCTTGCTGGTTCAGGCATTGCTGCTGGGAAATAAGCTCTTCACAACAAAATAACTAATGCTTCTGTAACAGGCATACAAACACACACACACCTACATATGCATGCACACGCACACACATATACATATACACGCACACATAAATACATGCACATACATAAACATGCACAGGCACACAAATACACACACATACATATGCCTGTACACGCACACACATATACGCACACACACACATACACATAAATACATACACATACATAAACACCCACAAGCACACAAATACACACACATACATATACATGCACACGCACACACATACACACACATATACACACAAATACACACACATGCATATACATGTACACACACACATACACACATAAATACATACACATACATAAACATGCACAGGCACACATGTACACGCACACACATATATGCACACACACATACACATAAATACATACACATACATAAACACGCACAAGCACACAAATACACACACATACATATACATGTACACACACACACATACACACATAAATACATACACATACATAAACACGCACAGGCACACAAATACACACACATACATATACATGCACACGCACACACATATATACACACACATATACACACAAATACACACACATACATATACATGCACACGCACACACATATATACACACACATATACACACACAAATACACACACATACATATACATGCACACGCACACACATATATATACACACACATATACACACAAATACATACATATGCATATACATGCACACGCACACACATATATACACACACATATACACACAAATACACACACATATATATACATGTACACACACACACACATATACACACAAATACACACACACATATATATACATATACACACACTCACATATACACACACACATACACACATAAATACATACACATACATAAACACGCACAGGCACACAAATACACACACATACATATAAATGCACACGCACACACATACACACATAAATACATACACATACATAAACATGCACAGGCACACAAATACACACACATACATATACATGTACACACACACACATATATACACACACACATACGCATAAATAAATACACATACATAAACACGCACAAGCACATACATATATACACACACACATAAATACATACACATACATAAACACGCACAGGCACACAAATACACACACATATACACACACACATACACACATAAATACATACACATACATAAACACGCACAGGCACACAAATACACACACATATATATACATATACACACACACATACACACATAAATACATACACATACATAAACACGCACAGGCACACAAATACACACACACATACATATACATGTACACACACATACACACATAAATACATACACATACATAAACACACACAGGCACACAAATACACACACACATACATATACATGTACACACACATACACACATAAATACATACACATACATAAACACGCACAGGCACACAAATACACACACACATACATATACATGTACACGCACACACATACACACACATATACATACACATATACACACACATAAATACATACACATACATAAACACGCACAGGCACACAAATACACACACAAAGTGTTTTGTGATGAGTTAAGGGGGTGTTATTGTGCTTCTGCTAGATTAGAATAACTTTGAATTTGAAAACCCACTAGAAGGATGCGTCATGTGGGAATTCTGACAGATTGGAATGGGACCTTACAGTCACATTTTCATCAGTTCCCACAAATGAAACAGCAGTTTGTTACTTCCCTGTACTCCAAAAAAGCCTTACCAGTTGCTGTTAACATTGTTCTATCATCAGATCCAACCTGATTTAAATGATGTTCCTAGACATATTCTTTATTTGCTACTTCTTACAATCTAACACCAAGGGGCATATTTATCAAGCTCTGTCAGGCTCGCCGGAAACAGAAGTTATGAAGCAGCGATCTAAAGACCGCTGCTCCATAACTTGTCTGCCTGCTCTGAGGCTCCTTCAGGCTCGCCGGTAACAGAAGCTATGAAGCAGCGATCTAAAGACCGCTGCTCCATAACTTGTCTGCCTGCTCTGAGGCTCCTTCAGGCTCGCCGGTAACAGAAGCTATGAAGCAGCGATCTAAAGACCGCTGCTCCATAACTTGTCTGCCTGCTCTGAGGCTCCTTCAGACT